>NC_060193.1:17453350-17638350 GCF_021184085.1 Oncorhynchus gorbuscha
TTTGTAACAGTATTTTTATTGGAATTTCACAATTTTCACCCATATTAAGAGATACAACAACAGAGACAAAGCACACAGAACAAAAACAAGAAAAACAGCACCCACTTACACATATCTACACGCATATATATACACATAGATACATACATACACACACATGCATATACGCATGCATACGCGCACGCACACACACACATACACACCCATACATACGTACACCATTTTCCTCTTCCCGCTCGGTGCTTCTCTCACCCCATCACCATCATTGCGTCTCTCAATACATACATTTTAAACAAACTTACAAACAGAAATTAAACAAAAAAGCTCAGTTTAAACCAAGAGGTTAGGTTCCACACTTGGAACGTAGAGTGTAGTTCTGAAATACATAGATCCCCGCCATTCTAAGAGAATCCTTGCAGCATAATAGCTGATACCTCAGGTTCTAGGTCATTTAGATAAGGTTCCCATACTTTTTAGAACTGGTCTGTTTTAGAATGCAATGTACATGTCAGATATTCCAGAGGCACCCATTCAAATAGTATCTTATGCCAATCTTTAATAGAAGGAACGTTATCACTCATCCACTGTAAAAGGATGTTTTTCCTCGCTGCGAATGTAAGGATGTTGTAAAGCCTCCTTTTACCCACAGAAGTAACATGCCTACTAGGGAGACCTAACAGTAAAGAAACTGGGTCCAATTCTAGATCAACCCTAGGATCTTTTCAATTTCTTGCAGAACACCAGACCAGTATCTTTGTATTTTGGTACATGACCATAAACAATGTGTTAGGGTGCCTGTATCAGTTTTGCATTTAAGACACTGAGGGGAAGAGGAAGTGGGGCTAAAAGCATGTCTGCGATTTGGGGATATATGCAATCTGTGTATTATTCTTAATTGGATTGCTCTAGTACGGTTACATATAGATATTGTTTTTGCATATCTCCAAATGTCCTCCCACATCTCTTCGTCAATAGTAACAGACAATTCTTTCTCCCACACTTGTTGTTTCACCCTCTGTGTGTTGACATCAGAAAAGGACCTTAAAGTATCATAAAACAGACTTAGACATTTTCCTTTGTGGGAAAAAAAGCATTATTTCAATGACAGACACATCAGGGTTACCAATTAAGGTGGTGCTCTTCAGAATATAATGTCTTACTTGTAGGAAGCGGAAAAAGTCCTGCTTTGGGAGTCAATATTTCTCGACCATCTGCTCAAATGACAACAAAATCTTATCAGCAAATAAGTCATTTAGCCTGCGTATGCCCTTATTAAGCCATAAGTTAAAGCCAGCATCCAGCAATCCTGGACTGAAATCTGGGTTGTTAAGAATTGGGGTAAGAGCAGAGGTTAGTTTGGACCTTCCCAGGAAGCGTTGATCTGACCTCCATACTTTGAGTGTGTTAAGTGTAACGGGATTATTGCAGTGATCTTCTACAGACTTGAAATTTCTGAAAAATAAAATATCCTGTAAGGGGTATTTTGAAAGAGAAGTCTCAATGTCTAACCAAATAGAGGAGTCATCATTTGTGATCCAGTCAGAAATATAACAAAGGTGGGCACACCATTGATAGAACCTAATATTGGGCAGGTCCAAGCCGCCCATAGAACTTGGCAGCTGCAATATTGCCATCTTAAGTCTTGGCTTGCGTTTACTCCATATAAAGGAACTTAGCCATCCATTTACATCCTTTATTATCATATTGGAGAGTAATACTGGGATCATTTGGATTGGGTAAAGTAGTCTAGGTAAAATGTTCATTTTCAAGAGGGATATTCTACCCAACCAAGAAATCGGGAGAGAGTTCCAGCGCTCCAGATCCTGTCTTATTGTAATCAAACAAGGGAACAAAATTGGCTTTGTACATTAGCTGGAATTTAGGTGTTAAAATATACCCAGATACATGAAACCTGAGGGAGACCATTTAAAAGGGAAGGGGGGGAGAAGTATTAGGTACAGAGTGTAGGCTACCAAGTGGCATAGCCTCTGACTTAGTAAGGTTAATCTTGTAGTCTGAGAATTCGCTGAATAATTCAATAATATTAATAAGAGATTTAATTGAAGTCTCGGGACTAGAGATGAATATCAGGACATCATCAGCATACAAGCTTATTTTATGGTGAACATCACCAATGAGCAGCCCCTGTATAGCAGGCGTTACCCTGATGGCCTCGGCCAGTGGTTCCATAACGAGTGCAAAGAGGAGGGGGGATAAAGGACAGCCCTGTCTGGTACCTCTGTGTATAGAGAAGCTATTTGACCTTAGCCCATTAGTAAGGACAGCAGCCTGAGGATCATCATATAAAACTTTCACCCATTTTATAAAGTTGTCCCCCAGACCAAATTTATTTAGAGCAAATAATAGGTAAGACCCCTCCACACGATCAAATGCTTTCTCAGCATCTAGGGGGAGCACAAAAACCATCCACAGCACTTTGTTTGTAGGCTTGAATTACATTAAGAAGCCGCCTGACATTGTTGCATGACTTACGGCCCCTAATGAAGCCAGTTTGGTCTCCTTTCACAATTAGTGGCAGTGAGTCCTCTAATCTTGTGGCTAGAATTTTAGAAAGCAATTGTCTATCCACATTCAGAAGGAAAATTGGTCTGTACGAGGAACAAGACTCTGGACATTTTCCCTTTTTGAGAATAAGTGAAATGTTGGCTTCTCTCAGCGTTTGAGGGAGTTGGTCATTTGAAAATGAGTGGTTAAACATATCACGCAATGGCTCAAGGATCAGGCCATGGAACTCTTTATAGAACTCACTTCAAAACCCGTCTGGTCCTGGGACCTTACCATTTTGCAGATTCTTAATTGCAAACATTATCTCTTCCTTGGTAATAGGGGCATTAAGGAGGGACCTCTGCTCTTCAGAAATAGTAGGGAGCTCAATCTTACAAAATAAGTTCTCCATTAATTTGGGTGCATCCTTTGGCAGTTCTGAGGCATAAAGGTTTGTATAAAATTTCTTAAATGAGTCACTTATCAATTTATTTTCATATAAATGATTACCATCAGAATCAGTAATAATAGCAATTGACTGAGAGTCAGCCCTCTTTTTAGCTAGGTATGCCAAGTACTTTCCTGGCTTATCGCCATGTTCATGTAGCTTTTGCCTGACAAATCTCATTTTCTTTTCAGCGTCCTGTGTTAGGAGAGAGTCTAACGTTGATCTAATGACTGATATTTCCTTTAATAGGGCGGGAGTGGGCGTTTTAATGTAGTCCTTCTCTTTAGTTCCTAATTCACCCTCTAACATTTTTTGCTTTTCCCGCTTTTTCCGTCTCTTAGTAGCTGTGTGACATAATCAGACCCCTGGCATACGCTTTACAGGTCTGCCAAAGGAGCGAGGGGTTATCTGTTGATTGAGAGTTAATAGAGAAAAATGCTTTAAACTCTGTAATAAAATATGATGTGAATGTATGGTCTTTAAGAATGGTTGTGTTCAACCTCCAATGTCTTGACCGATTGAATGCCCCGTTGAGTTTTATGTCCAGGATCACCTCAGCATGATCAGATATGACTATGCTTCCTATCCTAGCGGATAAAACAGACTGCTAAGACGTCCTGGGCATAAAAAAATAATCTATTCTAGTCTGACATCCATGAGGTGCAGAGAAAAAAGTGAACTCTCTGTTGGAGGGATGAAAAGCTCTCCAGGCATCCGCATACCCCAGATGATCACAAATAGCTTTAAGTGACTTAGCTTGAGGAGAGAGTGAAGCTATACCGCTGGGAAACTTATCAATAAGGGGGTTCAACAAGCAGTTAAAATCTCCTCCAACCACTGCAGTGTCCGAGTTTAATTCTGAAAAGTCTAGAAATGCCTTAGTGAGGAAATCAGGGGGGGTGATCGGGGGGGAAGTAAATATTAATTATGGAAATGTTCTGCCCTTGTAAAGTACCATTAATAATAACAAAGCGACCAAATTTATCTTTCACACAATTCAAGACCTTAAGTGGTAAGTTCTTTTTCACCAGAATTGCTACACCACTACTTCTGGATGTAAATGATGAGAAAAACACTTGACCAAACCCCCCCTTGTTGTAATTTCAGATGCTCCTTATCATCCAAATGGGTTTCTTGTAACAGGGCAATATCAATATTTTATTTTTTCAAAAAAGACAGTACTTTCTTCCTTTTAATGGGGTTATGGCTCCCTCTAATGTTCCATGTACATACACGCAGTCTGTTACCTGCCATTGTGTCTTGACCATTCAATGTCCAGACTGGAACCTACTGTAAAAGTGGGGTGGTACCTTTTTCCATGTGTTGAACTCTCCTCTATCTCAATGAGCATAAACAAACAATACGAACCCTGAACTCGAACTATACTAAACCCAAAAATTAAACATGTAAAGATCCAAAAGGGGGTTTTCCCACTAGCTAACATGCAGGGGATTTCAACTCTCCAATGTAGACTCTTAAGTCTGCATTGCCGCTCAATAGCCTCATCCTTTATATGTATGGAAAAGAAAATCAATAGAAGAAGATTGAGGCTCTTCCACCTAAAACCAAGCCTGGGCACCAATATGGATTCACACATATCTCAGCCTGAGCTATAGCGGCTATTACTTTAGCAAGAAAAATAATAAAGATACGAATATTACTGAGCCGAAAATAAACAAAGTTATTCAATGCTGTGGAGGTGCAGCTTAAAGTTATTTACCCGAGAGAGTCAATAAACGCAGCAGCCTCTTCAGGTGTGTAGAGCTTTTTAGGTGATCCGTTGACCATAATCTTCAATGTGGCCATGTACAACAGTGCGTAGTCCATCTTCATTCTCCTGAGTCGAGCCTTCGCCTCAAACGCTTTGCGTCTCCGTACAACCGCTGTGGAGTAATCATTGAAGAATGAGACCTTTGGACCTTTATGTTGACTACCATCAGCGCCGATGTTTCTAGCCGCATCCATGACGCGCTGCTTGTCGGTGAAGTTGTGGAACTTTATAACCAACGGCCGTGGGCGCTGATTGGGACCGGGTATTGGTGCTTGAGAGCGATGGGCTCTGTCCAGCTTCACACGACTAGCCTTAGTGTCCATTTGTAGGTAGCCAGGGATCCATTCCTCAAAGAATTTTACTGAACGTGTCCCTTCAGAATTTTCCGGGAGTCCCACAACACGAATATTGCATCTGCGTCCTCGATTATCCAAGTCGCCAATGTGCTCCGCCATTTCGGGCACCTGTTTCTCAAGTGCTTTTATCTTAGCATCCATAGATGTAGTTGAAGTTTCCACTGCAGCAATTCTTCCTTCCGCCTCAACAACACGTTTCACAACCCTCTGTATTTCAGCTGAATGGCCTGCTATTGCTTCCATGACCATTCTTATCTTAGCATCGATCACTTTAGTAATGTTATCAGTCATCTTTTGAATCATCAGGTCCATTGTGCCTGGATCCGCAATGGTGTTAGCTTCGCTAACGTTAGCTAGCTCCTCATGCACATCCACAGGGGTGGTGGTTTTGGTCGACTTCTTAGTAGTTCTATTGGGCATGTTGTCGGAGATTTTTGCGAAATAGTCGTCAAGACTCATTATATGGTAACTTATTTAGCCAATTCTACCACTTTTTCAAGCTAGGAGATTAATGTAAGAATATACATTTATGAATGCCACGAGAGCTCGCTGAAACACTGTTCTCTCTACGGCGCCATTTTGTCCCCCCAACTGTCTGCTTTTTATAATGACATTAGTATTTTTTTTTTTTTATTTCACCTTCATTTAACTAGGAAAGTCAGTTAAAAACAAATTCTTATTTTCAATGTCTGCCTAGGAACAGTGGGTCAACTGCCTGTCCAGGGGCAGAACAACTTGTCAGTTCAGGGATTCAAACTTGCAACCTTTCGGTTACTAGTCCAACGCTCTAACCACTAGGCTACCACTACCGACGTGGACTGGAGTGTGGACCTCAGTTTATCTTTCAATCACCCACGTGGGTATATTCTCCTAAACACCAATGAGGAGATGCGAGAGGCGTGACTTGCAGTGCACAAGCATTGTGGGTGCAATGATTGGATACTGCACTCGACAAGAGCGGTCAGCATGTTAGTCTCTGTCTCAGTCTCTAAGTGTTGTATCTGTATTAATTCTCTGGACTCTATTTTTAACACCCTCACGCCATTGTAAATCTAAACGGTGGCGGTAGCACTATAGCAGCCATACTGGGTCAATACGGACCGCGGGTCCGGAGTGTAAAACAATTCTATATGATTATTATACTTTTTTACACTCGTGTCACGAACTGGCTCGTAGCCCGTAACAAAAAGGGAGACAATGCAGAGATCAAGGAATAACAAAAATATATGTATTAACTAAAGAAAACTATATACAATTAACAATGCTGTGTGTAGTCAATAATCAGTAATGTAAGTGAGTGGTTGCGTACGTAGATGTGATAGTCGCTTTGGATAAAAGCGTCTGCTAAATGGCATATATTATTATTATTATTATATTATAATGAGGGGTGTCCCTGGCTATGCCCCCCACCTCCCCCATAAAACTGGGGACCCCCAAGGACCCCGGAACATCACACTAACTAAACGTAAACAAACAAAAAACTGCCCTGGTAAACGTTATCACCCTGCCCCGGCCAACCTCATCCTCCGCAGACCTCAGCAACCTTTGCGCACAGGAAGCAACATTTAAGAGGGAAGAAGAAAATGAGGACAGCAGGGAACAGATGACATGAGTGACAGTGCAATGTAATAATAATAATAATAATACAATGCTAAATAAACTAAAGAAACAGTGGCCAGTCGCGTGGACGATACGCCTTCCCTCGGGGACCAAGCGTATGAGAAAACGCGTGTCCACCGATCAATAGGACCAGACGCGTTCAGGAACAGCGCGCACGAGAGATCACGTCAGCAACGGCATTATCAGTACCCCTGATGTGCCGCACATCGAGATGGAATGATCATGGAACGAGTCACCGCCCATGCAGAGAACACCTCTGGGAAACACTGCGCTCTCATCGGGAATCCCTACAAACGATGGCTTAGCAGAAACCACCAGAGATGAAGACGCGACAGGCCATACACGCTCACCAGCGAAGTTATTCCCAAGGATAACGTTGATACCCTCAATAGGAAACGAAGGACGCACCCCTACCACAATCTTGCCTTTCACCAGTTCAGACACTTCAGACAACATCAGTTTATGCAATGGAACTGACAGTGTTCAACCCGATTCCCCTAATTAGAACACTATTCCCTGAATCAGTCTTTTAAACTGTGACGATAACTCTCACGCAAACTCAACATGAGTCTGTTTATCAGCCTGGCGGTAAGCCTCAGGAATCAATTCGTTTTAACCTGACACTGTCAGGAGCTGAATATGCTTCCTGCGCCTTACCAGTCAACACACACTGCAACATTAAAGTGTTAAACATTAAAGTGTGATCAGAATCAGGCCAGCTCCTAGTGTCAACAACACGCTCAAACAACAACAACAAAAATGTCTCAAAGTCCTTCTCATTAAATTTTGGCAACAGCCATATGCTTTCAACAATATCAAATGTGTCCCCCGGAAGCTTTCCTTCCCTAACTAATTCTAGCCGCTCTTGTTGCAGCTTGATTTTAGCACGCACCAAATACTGTGTAAATTCCAATTCCTTTTCATACTTAACACGATCATGCTCCAGTTTAGCTTGTTCATGCTCTGGCTGTAACAGAAGCAGTTCTTTCTGCTGTTCAGAAGGAAGACGGAGAGGCCATTGTAACAAAACAGGGAGACTGCTGGGGGGGGGGGGGGGGGGGGTCCTTGTCAGAGGCTTCTGGGGGGTGGCGAGTCCTTGTCAGAGGCTGCTGGGGGATGGCGAGTCCTTGTCAGAGGCTGCCACAGTGGTAATGTTGAGTATACCACTTTCCATCAGATTGTCCTTCAATATCAATTTCAACCTGGTAGTGATTAGTGATCTTCATCAGCTGTTCTTTATCACATAATTTTAACACTTCCTCTGATGGAATGTGAATGAACTCGTCTAAATTAGATGCCATAGTCACAAGTTACTACTAAAAATAAACTTGCTCTTCCCGTCTGCTGAGCACACCAGACCACAACAAGAGAAACGCAAATCATACTGGGCACCACAGGAGAGAGATGAGATGCATAAGGAGCTTCCCCAAATCCTACAATAACTCAACCTTAGTCTTCATGTGGATTTGCGGTGTGTATTTATGCACTGTAGCCCACTGGCATGGGGGAAAAAACTGCAAGGATGTGCCCCCGAGACAGCTGCTCTGTCCACAGACACCACACAAAAATAACAAACAGCATAACCATGCCCAACGTATTTCAAAGTGGAACATGTCACTAAGCCTAACAAGGGAAAAGAAAGGCTATAGCTCTGGGTAGCAAGTGACACTACCCTACCCAAATCTCTCATTGGAGGTACACAGCAGATTGAACTCTGCTCCTCGAACCATTATCCCAACAGTGAGAGGAGCAAGAATTCCCAGCCTGTGCAGGGGCCTGGAAACGAATCAATGTTACTCTCTCCAACGCAGCACATAACCAATTATCCACCGCAGCGGCAAGTTTAACAAACAAAGGCAACCAACACTGGGCTTACCAAACAGCACAACTCAAAACAGCTGTACCAAAAGCTGCAAACAAGCACCTACAGAGTTTATCAAATACTAACTCCACATTTTCTCCCAAACAAAATACACTTACCAGTTAGCTAATGGTTGGCTTCAATAGCATTCACACTGATATTGGGGCTACTACTGTAAATTACATTATGGCTGAGCATGGACATGCCAATAATTATTGATAAGGCCTAAAAAGAGAACGAATAATTATTCTATTAAATAGGCTATGTCACACTTACAGGTACCATCATTTCTCCCAGTGGGCACATAATATTAAAACAACGCAGACTATGGAGAGTTTTACGCACATCCAAACTTTTCACAGTAGCAGGACAAATATCCAATATAAAGGGAGAATGTCCACTCTCCTGCAACTGAATAGGCCTGTGTTTTATGAACATATTTTTTTTAAACATTTTACCTTTATTTTACTAGGCAAGTCAGTTAAGAACAAATTCTTATTTTCAATGACGGCCTGGGAACAGTGGGTTAACCAACCAATCTTTTTTAACTTAAAAAAAACATGTAAAATGTAATCGGCAGGATAAAAAAATACACTCATTGCTGTTAAACAATCATTCGTTATAGTAGGTCTAAGGGAGGGTTTGGGTTTTGAACATATGAAAAGGAAAACATGCAGGTGTTATAGATAACTTCTAAATATGAGGTTTACCAGTGTTCACCGAGGTTCTCGTCTCATGATGGGAATGGACACGTAGGTTTTACGCACGTCCAAAACAGGACCTCTTGGCTAAAATAATGTGGGCCTGCCTACAATTCATAGATACAAAGGCAAAGTCAGCTCACCGTTTTATTCCTATCAAACTTAATATTTGAATAACGTTTTGGTGATTTTAAGATTTATTTCCAAGTTGTCTCAGGAGTCAAACCATTTATCGACATTATTGACTACTTCGCCATTGCTCTTGTTCCATGCGCATATGGGAAGTGTGTCAGTTTTTACATGACGAAATTGCAAACGTACATGTATTTGACACTAGCGTTGCCTTAATCCCCCAGCTGTAAATAGAACCCTCTGTGTTCAATATGTTCAAAGTTGTGTTGTAAGGCTCTCTGTTCTCTTCCTAGACGAGGAGGGGATTAAGAAGGAGAGGGAGAAGTACACAACGTTACGGCAGCCCTACGGTGCGCCTGAGAACGAACGCCTCCTGAAGAAGGCCAAGGACAACTTGAAGAACAACAAATACAGGATCCTGGTACAGATCATTATGGCTGTCCAACGCAGAAAGAATCGCAAGTCAGTGGCTCAATAGTCTGTATCTGTGGTGTAAAGTACTACAGTATTTTTTGTATTTTTTTTGTATCTTTACTTTATATTTGACAACTTTTACTTTACTACATTTCTAAAGAAAACTATATGTATTTTTTACCCCATACACTTACCCTGACACCCAAAAGTTGCCTACTTGTTACATTTTGAATGCTTAGCAGGACAGAAAATGTATAATTCAAGCACTTATCAAGAGAACATCCCAACCTGTTAGTCCCTGCTGCCTCTGATCTGGTTGACTGATTAGAAGCACCTGCTGCTCATCTGTGTTCCCAACAAATGCTGTCTTGATTTAAAAAAGATTTGTATCTACACACTGGAGAAAACTGAAAGGTCTGTGTATGCCATCTCTAATGCATTAAAAAAAACTTGATTTTCTTTTTGAGTGCAGACACATCACACCCTTCCTCTGAATTTGCAGTTTTTACGCACAAAAAGCTAGATTGTCCCTGTGATTAGGACTCAATAAACATAAATGCTTCTTTACATTTCTGAGTGTGCCCCTGGCTGTCTGGATTGCTAATATAAGTCATGTGAATAACAGACAAACTGAAGAAGTTCCACAGACATGTGACTAACATAAATTGAATGTGTTCCTGAACAAAAGGGGGGATCAAATTCAAAAGTAAAAGTCAGCATCTGGTGTGGCCACCAGCTGCATTAAGTACTGCAGTGCATCTCCTCATGGTCTGCACCAGATTTGCCAGTTCTTGCTGTGAGATGTTACCCCCCTCTTCCACCAAGGCACCTGCAAGTTCCTGGACATTTCTAGGGGGGGAATGGCCCTAGTCTTCACCCTCTGATCCAACAGGTCTCAGACGTGCTCAATGGAATTAAATTCCGGGCTCTTCGCTGGCCAGAACACTGACATTCCTGTCTTGCAGGAAATCAAGCACAGAACAAGCAGTATGGCTGGTGGCATTGTCATGCTGGAGGGACATGTTAGGATGAGCCTGCAGGAAGGGTACCACATGAGGGAGGAGGACGTCTTCCCTGTAACGCACAGCGTTGAGATTGCCTGCTATGACAAGCTCAGTCTGATGATGCTGTGACACACTGCCTCCAAATCGATCCTGCTCCAGAGTTCAGGCCTCGGTGTAACGCTCATTCTTTTGACGATAAAAGCGAATCCGACAATCACCTCTGGTGAGACAAAACCTCGACTCGTCAGTGAAGAGCACTTTTGTCAGTTCTGTCTGGTCCAGCGACGGTGGTTTTGTGCCCATAGGCGACGTTGTTTCTGGTGAGGACCTGCCTTACAACAGGCCTGCTAGCCCCCAGTCCAGCCTCTCTCAGCCTATTGCGGACAGTCTGAGCACTGATGGAGGGATTGTGTGTTCCTGGTGAAACTCGGGCAGTTGTTGCCATCCTGTACCTGTCCCACAGGTGTGATCTACCCGATCCTGTGCAGGTGTTACGTGGTCTGCCACTGCGAGGACAATCGGCTGTCCATCCTGTCTCCCTGTGGTGCTGTCTTAGTACGTCTCACAGTACGGACATTGCGCTATTGCGCCTTCTTTACCACACTGTGTGTGAGTGGACCATTTCAGTCTGTCTGTGACGTGTACACCAAGGAACATAACTTTCCATCTTCTCCACTGCTGTGGACACTTCGATGTGCTCCCTCTGCTGTTTCCGGAAGTCCACAATCATCTCCTTTGTCTTAACAAATATTCATTAAAGGAAACTGAGATTTACAATACAAGCCTTTGTTATCTAACAGCTATGAACTTTTTTTTAAGGTAAAAAAATTAAGCAATCGGGTAACTAAATCATAAACTATGGGTGTGGTCAAAATCTGTTTGCCATGCTAATACCTAGGGCTTTCCATGCCAATATTGCCATAGGGAAATGTTATCCAGGGAAAAAAGGATGTGTGCCTTGGTGAGCTCCCATATTGCCAGTTCCACCCACAAACATAAGGAATTAAGAACATTCATGTATATATTATTTTCATAGTAAATTCATAATCACATTATCGTAGGCAATATTTAATATTTTTGTAAATGGAGCAAAAACAATAAATATAGGACAAATAAAATGGGAATTTGGCTCCAACACCAGTGTTATTGGAAACTAAATCATGAATGACATCCATTTCTGAGGTATCGTGTTAGCAGAGTATTAATCTTGGAACCTAGAAGCTAGCTTTTAAATTGAAATTATGGGGGAGCAGGAAATAAACACTGAAGACAAGTTTCCACCCCACTAACATTTTTTGCCACAATGCCCATTCCATTCCGTCCCCGACCCTACGTTTACAATCCGACCTGGAAGCGTTCCGCGAAACATGGGAGTTAGCTGAACATGTTGGATGCCATCATTTCGCAGGTGAGCAGTGTGCATTCAATTCTGTTTGTAAAAACATCTGATTTCACTTGTAGCACCCTACTCTCTATTTGTCGATAGGTTTTTTCCAAAGCCACAGATTCTATTTAAATAGTCTGATTTATTGAGAGTAGCAGATGATTAATTTCCTGTTACACTTTGCATTAGCCCACCATTATTCCTGATTATCCAATAGAATCTGTGGATCTGGTCAAGTTGAACCATGTTGGGTTCCGTTTAGAAACCTCAGTGGAAATGGTTCAACATGGAACCCAACAGGACTCTTCAAAAGGATGCTCTGACCATTGACTCCTACAGGGGAAAATTAAGAACCCTACTTTGATACTAATGATTACTTTTTGTGTGTACCATCATCACCTGATCATCCCCTACATTCACCCGCTCTTCTGTCCAGTGCAACTCTTCCCCAGGGCTCCACTACAACGCAGTAAAGTGCTGTAATGGTCTTCCTCTTGGATATTAGTAGTCGTTCTGGACCACTTCCGACCTATATTTTTGTGTACAGAGCTTTGTGAACGTCACAGGGTCCAATCCTTTATTCCGCCGCCATTCTCCAGTGCAGAGCAGACTTGAAGTGTCAGGTTTCACATTCCTCATTTGCATAGGGAGCGAGGTCACATTTTCTGGCCTATTCGGACAAAGGATTGATATCTTCTGGCTCAGTATGTCGCAATCCCTCATGGGTTTTCTGGTAGGGGAGAGTGGTGCGCATTTGTGAACTTTATCTCACCATTTGAACTTGCTGTGGTCTTCCCAGATGGATTAAGCTCTCAAAATTATTTTTTTCCCGTAAAATGTATATATGACTACTTTCTCACAGAGGGAGGAAATCAGACTCCTTACAACTTCAGCGTTAAGTGAAGACATTTGAATGGTAGCTGTGTGACCCAGAACTTTCTGACAGTAATGTGAAATGGTGGCAATTTGTCACTTAACATTTATTTTTGTTTTAAGAAAGGTGAAATCTTATAGTAATTTTTAATTTGATTGTTACTATATTTAGAAAGGCCTTTTGCTGAATAGGGGGAAGAAAATAATTTCATATTTTCCATAATATTTGTACTTGAACCTGTGACCTCAAGTTAGTACACCTCAGCAATTTCTAACCATTGTTTCACAGAAAGGTGAGTTCCAGACCTTTCTAGAACTATTCAGCATGGCCAACACATGAAAAAAATAACTTGTGCACATGTGTATTTAGGTGGAAATCTAAATGTATATAGCTATATTCATAAAAAATACAATTGTGCAGAAGAGAAAGGGTTTTTTCATGTTAATCATTTCAGCACCATTACATTAATGAATTAAGCATGCATGAACATGCTTATCTTCGATTGTCTATAATTTCACTGCCATTGGGAAAGCACAAAAGGGTGTTTCAGAACTATATTGAAAGGTCTGGTTTTATATCCCACCAGGTAAGATTTGTTTTAAATTGTTTTTTGGGGGGGGTGAAATGCTAATTTATAGTGACTTTTTTGTGTGTAAAGGATACAGACAAATCTTAGCCTTGTAATTTGCTTAAATTTGCAGAGGAGCACTTACTCTGGTACAGTCCAATCAGTCTTAGGGACATTCATATGAGTGGCGGCTCGTGATTGACTGATTATATGGGCGGACAGCCTGCTGAAATGTTTGGACAAAAATGCATTTCATTACCTTAGCCTATATGCTATAGTTAATTAAACCAGTCAAAGGCAACAGTTTGCCAAGAAAATAGAGTTTTCCAACAGGTCCAGTACTGCGAGATCCATAAATTCTACTAAATGCCCCAAAACCTGACTGGATTGACATAACAGAATAACACCAGTCCTGATAGAAACCAGAAATGACTGCAGATCAAAAACACAGTTCTGGCATAAATGAAATTGCAGAGAAAAGCTTAATTGCCAACTATATTGCCTTGCAAAAAATAAAAACCTTATCCTCTCCTCCATTGGTGAATAAGAATACATCATTTTGGGACATACACCAAAGCAAAGCGCCAGTCTGTCTACTGAAGGATTGGGCCTCATCAAGTAGCAAACAATGAACATTCAAGCTGTGTTGGCTAATCTGGAAACGAATTCCACCATTTCCTCTTGTTGCCTAAACCAGTCATGAGCATGACAGTCAATCTGAAGGTCAGGCGCCACACAAAATCAGTGCTGTATTATGGGTTACTTTATTCCTGATTTCAGATTGTAAAGACATATACAGTATACTCACAGCCGCTAATCCCACCACGAGATGCTGCCTGTCGGCAACAAAATCCCATTCATTTTCACTTCTGTTGACCATGATTACTGCCTGTTGTTGGAATGGAGTTAGATCAGAGCAGCTAGGGCGTTCAAGCTCAACGCCCCCAGGAGGAGCAATAAACTTAAAGCAGCAGTGTTATTTCTTCTCAGAACCGCTAGGTGTCAATGTAATCGAATGTAGCGGTCCTGGATGCTAAAACATGCCCCCCTCAAAGCAATAAGAGGCCAACTGAAATAATAGTTTGGAACACATTTAAACCGTAAAATATAAAGGCTACTTGACTGTTTTAAACATACTTTTTTTGGGGACTATAGGGTGCCACCCCCAACACCCTAATGGACAAGCCGCCACTGATTCATACTGTACTAAATACCAGTGAGACTGCATTGTCTTACGACAGGTGTCGTCATGCTAGTGCAACCCCCGTTGCCTGAACTTCCTGTCTTGAAGAGTAATCCAACAGATCAGTGTGGACGAAGCTGTCAACGGTACGTCTGTACCATAGACCACCTTTACCCCAATCATCATGATCTTAGAGTCAGGAGGAGAGAGATGTTCTGAAGGACTTATGTTAAACACTGGAATCTGAACATGTTTTCACTTTATTTTCTTCCCTTCTTGGTAAGGATGGAAAAACGGCATTCTCCAGAATGTTCCAAATGACAACACGACAGCGCAAAGGAAACAGCAGATCATCCCATCGGTCACATTTTTCTGATGCGTTCAGGCTCTTTTCTTTGTTCTTTTCAAATCATTCTTTGACAGAAAGTAGGAAGCTGCAAACTTAATTACCTTCTCACAATGAAAAACAAGAGTTGTAATAACGACTTTCTCTTGACATAATGTGGCATGCTTGTACCTTTAATAGTAAAGCAAGTGTTAACAGTTGTCTTATCAAAATAAGGTACAACTTTGTACCCCTCCCCTTAACAAACATTCATGAATCTCAGGGGACATATAAACAAAACAGAGAAACAAACCAATGGGGGAAAAGTCTTGAGGATACCCCTGCCTGTCAATGCAGGAACTTTGAAAGAGTGAGCCATACCCCCCTTAACCTGTACCCCCTATCCCTCCCACGCAATCCTCCCTAGCCCCTCACGCACTGAATTTGGCCCATGTGTATGCACAAGTGTGTGTGTGTGTGAGACAAGTCCCTGTCTACCAGAGGAGGATTTGGTCTGTGTGTTGATGCATGCATGTATGCATGTATGTTTAGTCCCGTCAGGCAGGCCAGCAGCCACCTCAGGAGGCATTGGTGATTGGTTTGTACTTCTTGAGGCGGGTCCACTGTCCTGTGGAGTAGTTCATCTCAAACACTGTGTCCACCAGCATGGTGGTGCTGCCCGTGCCATCTGCCTTGGGCAGGATCTCTGTGTGTTCACTCAGCTTTATCTGGATAATGTCCCCCTGCTCCGGACACGGGTTCTCTGGAGAAAGAGGGGATAGATCAGTCAGATGTTCTAGAGTGTTAAGGTAGAAGGGTTCTCTGGAGAAAGAGGGGATAGATCAGTCAGATGTTCTAGAGTGTTAAGGTAGAAGGGTTCTCTGGAGAAAGAGGGGATAGATCAGTTAGATGTTCTAGAGTGTTATGGTAGAAGGGTTCTCTGGAGGAGGGGATAGATCAGTTAGATGTTCTAGAGTGTTATGGTAGAAGGGTTCTCTGGAGGAGGGGATAGATCAGTTAGATGTTCTAGAGTGTTATGGTAGAAGGGTTCCCTGGAGGAGGGGATAGATCAGTTAGAGATGTGTGCTGATATGGTAGAAGTCAGACATTTTCAACTAGTAGTGAGGGTAAGAGTGTTGGAAGGTGTGTTTGTGTACACATGACTAAATAGCCAGTTAGGCTTAGATTCGACCCCCACCAGAGGGCTTGCACATATCCACATCCCAGTCGAACACATTACTAAAACATTGGACATACTCCAGGGAATATTCATAATCCATTGCAAAAAGCTATTACTTTTTACTAAAATGAGGGAGTATTTTGCAGAAAGCAGTACAGTACCTCTGGATCCAGCCATGAAGCCCAGGATGAGTGCTTTCTCTGGTCTGGTAACCTTGTTGGCCGTCTTGAACATTTCTTGAGCAGCATACATCTGGTCTCTCTGAGGTTACACACACAGCGGCGCAGAGGTTACACACACAGCGGCATAGCAGTCTCACATCGTAAGTAGTCCAGATTAGAACGCTCACCCAATATAATGCCTAATTCTAAGTAGAATACTAGTGTGGATATTGGAAGTCCCAATGATGCCTTGAGCCAACTCACCGTGAGCGAGAGGTTCTTCTTGGGCTGGGGCTGCTGGGGCGTGGGCGTTGGGGGCTGTGTGGTGGGGGTCTCGGGCTGCGTGGCGGTGGCGGCGGCCGGGGGGCCGTTGCTGCTGGCAGGGGTGCTGGCTGGCGTGCTGGGCGAGGCGGGGGCGGTGGGGCTGGTGGCAGTGTTGCTGGCGTTATACATGGGCGTCCTCTGTTTGAACTGGCCCGGGAGGGTGGTGGTGGTGGCGGCAGCGACGGGCGTGGCTGACTCCTCAGGCTGGCGACCCGACTGCAGGGCATCACGTCCCAAACCACCTGCGTTCGCTAGAATGAAGACCCAGTTATCGACATGAAACAATCTGAGAAGATTGGATAGGAGTAACTACAGAAAATGTGTCTGGAGTACAAGGAGTGGAATGTTAGCACAAACCGACTGATACCCAGGCTAGCCAAATGGAGGGTTACCCTGAGATCTGAGTAACAGCTCTGTAGGCGTCTCTCTCACCTGGCTGTGTCTCTGAACTGGGAATGTAGGAGGAGGAGGGGACCATACTGGGGGTAGACGGCAGGTAGCTCGTAGACGGCAGAGCACTCTCGTTGTTCAACGCACCCAGTTTCTGAAACACAGGAGAACTGGGTCAATACCTCTGTATAAGTTGCATTACATTGTGTGAGTTAGTGAGTGTGTGTGAATGACGCCGAGTGAGTGAGTATTCCTACCTGTGTAGATACCAGTCCAGCAGCATAGTCTGGTGTAGCGTTCTCCACCACAGCCTCCTCTTTAGCAGCCTTCTCCCCAGCCTCTGTTTCTGTACACACAGAGACAGGGCCATATGTGAAGACATTCAACTTTTCTAAACAATTTCAACTTCTCTTGTCCTGAATGTTGTAGCAAATACCACTAGCACATAATCATTAAATAAGAGTCAGTGAGTCTGAAGGATGGTGAGCAACAGTGAAGACTGCTAGCTAGAGAGGGGTAGATGGAAATAGAAAAGGCAGTTACCCAAAGTCTTTCTTCTCCTCTTTGCCTCTCTACCAGCTCCCACCATATCCAGCTCTGAGATGTCTAACAACTGGGGAACAGAGAATAATGTGCATCAGCTTCTCTTGACACATTTGAACACACACTATGTAGGGAATAGGGTGCCATTTGGGACACAGCCCATGCCACTTGTTAAGCCCCCTTAGTCACCTTGACCCCCCTCTCCTTGCGCAGGGGTGTCCGTGCTGGGGCGATGGGTGTGCGGTTGCTGGGGGGGCTGAACATGCTGGGGGTGGTGGGGCTGCGGAACGGGGCTTTGGGGATCCCCTTCAGGGGTGCTGGAAGGAAGGGTAGAAAACATGATAACATGATCTCAGCAACCACTCAGATACCAGTGGGTATTAGTCAGGTTTTCCGTTATGAAAATGTGGCGCCGGACATTTGACTGGCAGCATTTACATTGACCGGACATTTGAGAAATTTACCAGACTGCATTGGGTGTGTAACCCGATTAGGGCGTCCACCCACAGTGCTCAAAATGACAGAAAATCACATTTAGAGTATGGTAGTTCATCTGAACCAAACATGCAACTCAAGGATGCAATTTGAAGATGCTAGAATAACTGTCCACATTTCCTTTTCCTCAGCCAACAAGACGAGTAACGAACAGCAAAATCACTAGCGTATGTCTATCTCCCATAGTAGAAATGTTGACCTACTCTATTTGTCAGCTTGTCGTTCTGTGTGACAAAGAAATGTCCTATTCCAAAACAGACACTGGGGCAGTTGTGGGGCGATGGAGCCCAATTCATACAACCAGTAGGCCGAAGATACTTTTAAAAAACCTGCTAAAAAGCAATGAATCTGACGCGACAGATCAGAACGTTTAGCTTAAGTTGAATAACTATAATTTCTTCACATCATAAAGTGCAGCGATGCACAGATACAGATTGTTTAATAGTCACATGTACAGGTTGCAGGTGTGATGCAGGACTAAGTGAAATAAAATCATGCAAAAAAACAAATAGCACTATATCCACATCATAACTGTAGCAGTGATGAATAAAAACATCATATTGGGGTGGAGGCAGAATAAAGACCATAGGGAGAGCAATGTGACCATTGAGGGGGGTGTGGGGACCAAGTGAAATAAAAACTAAATATGTACAAAAATACATAATATACACATTAACAACTGCAACAGTTATGCACGCTATTGGGGTAAGGGGGGGAATGTCCATAGCAGGAGTAGCAGGGGTGGGGGAGCAGCAGGTAATGTAAGTGACCATTGACAGTGGGAAATGTCCATAGGGGGAGTAGTTGGGGGAAAATATCCATGTGGGAGTAGCAGTGGGGAGGCTGGAGCAGAGAGCTGACTAGTGGTGGATATTCAGCAGCCTGATGGTCTGAGGGTAGAAACTATTATCCAGTCTGGCCACGTCTGAATGATTGAACAGGGCATGGTTTGGGTGGCTGGGGTCCCTGATGATCTTTTTGGCCTTCCTGTGACACCTGGTGCTTTCAGCTGCACGTATCGCCATCTAAGGAGTCCTGCGGTCCGCGGCAGTGGAGTTTCCGCACCAGGCGGTGACCCAGCCCGACAGTATGCTCTCGATGGTGGATTTATTCAGCATCCTGTTTAAGAGTCTCTGTCGTGCCTTTTTCACTACGGTGTCCCAGTGGTTAGACCATTTCTGCTTCTCTGAGATATGTACGCTGAAGAATTTGAAGTTATTGACTGTCTCCACGGCAGCCCAGTTGATGGTGATGGGGGCATGTCCAGCCTGGTTCCTCCTGAAGTCCACAAATCAGCACTTTTGTTTTGCTAACATTTGAGGGAGAGGTTGTTTACCTGGCACCATGCCGTCAGAGTGCCTACCACCTCCCTGTAGGCTGTCTCGTTGTAGTTGGTAAATCAGGCCAACTACTGTCGTGTCGTCAGTGAACTTTATGGAATTGGAACTCCGAGACCACGCAGTCGTGGGTATACAGGGAATACAGGAGGGGACTGAGGACACACCCTTGTGGGGCCATGTTGAGAATCCGTGTAGATGAGGTGCCTACCTTCACAACCTGGGGGCAGCCTGTCAGGAATTCCAGAATCCAGTTGCACAAGGCAATTGGCTACACGCGAATGTTCATTCCATAATGCAATTAGTGGGAAAACACTGT
Source organism: Oncorhynchus gorbuscha (assembly GCF_021184085.1). NCBI lineage: Eukaryota > Metazoa > Chordata > Actinopteri > Salmoniformes > Salmonidae > Oncorhynchus > Oncorhynchus gorbuscha. Next base: position 17,473,246 of record NC_060193.1, read on the forward strand.
CAAAAGCGCACTGCACACGCGCTGCTAATATGACCAGGATTCTACTTTTGGATACTGGACATTGAAGGAAACAAATAGAACATGAGAGAAATAGACTACTGGTTTCATTGGCATATGGAATTCTTTATAAAATAATTGCCTCCATGTTTGGTCAGATTTTGGATACAGGATACTTTGAAGGTAAGACATGCCCTGTTATATACAGTTAAATGTTCAGGTTTCAAACAATTAAAGGATAAAAATTTTTCCCCCGCAACAGAACGGAATAGAACATTGCAAATATAACAATTCAATATGTACAACATCTAAAAGAACTTGCATCACAATACTGAGAGCTTTTACATTTCTAAAATGAGGTATTTTGGTGTTTTTGGAGCATGCGTTTCCTGGGGTCCACATACTACACAACGAGGAAGCCATTTGCTGTAGCTATGTGGAATCGTTGCCATCAAAAGTTTTTTTTAACACACAATTACATTTAGAATTGTTCCACAATGATTGTGCTAATAAAAGCATGTTTCACTCCAGCAGCAACAAATGACTTGATTGAGGCGCTGTAGCAGCATCTCTTGCGCTATTCATTTCAATTACAGGCTAAACCCTGGTATAAATGGTGTAAGTGCTCATAGGCTTAGTCTTGGCAACAACAAGAAGTGTGTCAAACTCACTGGTGGTGTCCATCTTCTTGACCAGGCCTCTTCCTTTAGCGTGGAAAGGCACTCCCGCTGTCTTCTTCAGCTGTTGAGCAGTCTCTGTGGCTGACAAAACAATAACAATGAGCCAATGGGGTGTATTAAATCAGTGAACATTGTAGCATAACATTTAGCAACAGAAAACATTTTTAAAATAAAATAACATTTTCAAATGGACCAACTCCAGTAGGTCCTTCCTCGTTTCATCCTGTTTGCTTCCGTTAGGCTCCTAGTGAATATACCCAAGGGTGCTGTTCATTAGGCACCTGACAGAAGAAAACTGACAAACAGGGAGGGACTACATTAACTTGTCCAATAAGAAACGCTCATGTTTGTTTTCCAGCGAGTGCCGCAATTAACATGAGTCATGACCATTCATCAATGTGACAAAAAGACCATTCAACTTTCTGTAAAATTAGCACAAAGGAGAGGAGACCTGAAACACAGGGAGGCATTTCAACAGTCTAAAGTGGCTTCCTTTTCTCATCTGCTTTCCTTCATCTGCACTAATAACAGTAAATGGACAGGAGGGGGACCTGATCCCAGATCAGCACTACTAATCTGATACGTTCGATACATTTGTCCCCAGATGAAGATGCGGAGATTGAGGTGAAGAGACGAGGTGGCCATTTTAGACTCTTGTCATGTACACTTGGATGGAGTGAAGTGTTTTATCTTACATTTCTGCAGCAGCTCTGCCCTGAGCGTGGCACTCTTGGGCTTCCTCTTCAGCTGGAAGTGTTTGACGGGGGGAGTGAGTGGGCCCACCAGCGTGGTCAGGGCGCTCTTGTTCAGGTACTGGCACTCCAGAGGGAGCATGGCTGACGCCTCACACTCACTCACTGCAGGGAGGAGAGCAATCAAAAGCATTTATTTTCTTGTTTATTACATCTCTAAATGGATCTTGAAAGCTTAATTAAGCCCTTTTTACATCAGCAGCCGACAGTGTTTTTACAGTAACTCGACCTAGACCCCAAAGGGCAAGCGAAAGCTGTTAGTACACATGCCTGTCTGCATCATGCTATAACCAACCAGTACCTCTACATACATGTGCACAGGTGATAAATAAAAAGTGCATAATGACAAGTAGTCTAGAGCTCAGCAATTCACCGCTCATGTACTGAATACAAAACGATTCTCCACTCTGATAGACGGCCAATCAACAGGTGATTGTAGAGCAGCACCAACATGCTGGAAAATGCATCCCATTTGAAATGGGCACAAAAACAAAAAAAAACATTTTCCAAAATCATTCATTCCAGTGACAACGCTAGAACCATGAACCTCAATGACTCCTGCTGTTCTCATTTCCCCCCTTGACTAGTGACTCCTGACATACGGTAGTGTACCCACCTTTCTCCCGGAGCTCCCCCAGGATGTCCTGTACATTGGGGTTCTGCTCCTCCAGGTCCAGGTTGAGGGAGCCCGTCTCAGGGAAGGACTTTAGGATGTCTGCCACCATCAGTACCCAGGGCTCAGAGTCCACCGTGGCCAGCTGGATGATCTCGGACAGGGCCTCCTTCATCTGCACAGATAGGGTCAGGGAGATTGTGGAAGTGTGGAGGGCAAGATTCAAAAACTATTGTCCAATCTTGTGGAATGGTAATGTGTTTTTAGGCTTTACATGCATGCATGGCTCACAGTAGGCCTTAAGAAGTTTATACAAATGGTATAGAACAAGGTATGGAAATAAACTGAACCTAGAATCTCCATGGGGTAGAGTGTGTAGGGGCAGAGGGTGGATATGGAGGTTAGAGCAGGGAACGGAATTCGAATATATGTATATAAAGTCTACAGCAGCCTCAACAGCACCCTGTAGGGTAGCACCATGGTGTGGCCAGAGGACATCTAGCTTCTGTCGTCTTCTGAGTACATTGACTTCAATACAAAACCTAGGAGGCTCATGGTTCTCACCCCACTCCATAAACCTACACAGTAATTATGACAACTTCCGGAGAACATCCGCCAACCTATCAGAACTCTTGCAGCATGAACTGACATGTCCACCAAATCAAAGGATCAGAGAATGAATCTAGTACTGCAAGCATAAGCTACAACTAGCTAGCAGTTTAGTGCATAACATGTGGTGAGTAGTTGACTCAGAGAGGAAAAAGACAATAGATGAACACTTTTGAACAAATTCATAAAATAAAAAAATAAAAAAGAACTTAGCTAGCAAATGCAGCTAGCTAGTTTAGCCTACTCAAACAGATGGATGCTATGACTGTCCAACACAGCTCGGGAACTGGTACATTTTTGGTTTTACTCATTTATTGCCACCGGGGCCAGCTGGTGTAAGCGCTAAACTGCTTACTGACTATACACTAACGTTACTGCATGATTGAAGTAGGTTTACTAATGCTTTAGTTCTGTTAGCTATGCTGACTATGGTTACTCTAATGTTTTAATGTTTTTATTTTACCTTTATGTAACTAGGCAAGTCAGTTAAGAACCAATTCTTATTTTCAATGACAGCCTAGGAACAGTGGGTTAACTGCCTGTTCAGGGGAAGAACGACAGATTTGTACCTTGTCAGCTCGGGGGTTTGAACTTGCAAACTTTCGGTTACTGGTCTAACCACTAGGCTACCCTGCCGCCCCATAAGGTGACAACGATGTAGGCTATGTTTAGCGGTTATCATATGGTTTGGCTTGGAAAGGTTTTTTCGGCTGGTCACATACAGCCGATGCATTGAAGTCCACAAACGAAGGGAAAGGGTGAGAGGAGGCGAGCGCATAGATGCCAGAAGGAATACAACGTGGCTGCTATGAAAGTGAACTGGGTTTACACGTGATCAGGGGTGTATTCAATCCACAGATTCTGTTGAAAACGTTTCTTAAACGGAAGCAAACGGAACAAAACGGGGATAAACGTACCTGAATCTGTCCAATAGAAACTCTTGTTTGCACCTGTTGGACTAATGATTACACCCTATGTAAGCTAGATGCACGCAAGAGTGTGCAAGGCAGTATTGAATGTGTCACTGTCTGTCACCTCATTTCTCTCGACCTATGTCCACCTACGTTGTAAACGTTCATTCATTGTCTAGGTTGTAGCAACCTCATGATGGGTATAGGGGAAATTGTGTATTATGTAGTATCCTAAACCTATCAATTTGACATTGACCATGGTGAATGGAATATGAATGGCAGTCATCCAATATGCTGTAATAGAAATAAGGCCAAACTAATAAAAAATATAAAAATGTCCTCATCATAAACGGCACCGACCGCCACTGTACTACTCCTGCCATATAGAGAGTGTACTGACTTTGTTTCCTGGCCTGGTATGGTGGGCTGTCAATTGCCTTACAAGGCCATCATTGGGAGGCCCTTAAACCTAGGTTCCAAGCTCAGCAGGCTGCAGTGCAGGACTCTTCAAGGCCAGGCGCATCATAGAGAACCCTGCACACAATCTGGTCCAATGTTTTGAGCTGCTGTCCTCCAGAAGGAGATATAAGGTCCCACTGTTCAGCAAGAATAGGAGCAAGGCAAGTTTCATTACATCAGCCACCAGGCTGCTGAACAGTGGGACATAGGTCCAATATATGGTCGGACAGAAGGCTGCAGGGACTGTGAATGTGTGCGTTAAGCTAAAAAAATATTTTTTAAAGGCAGCATTTAAACTGACAGCCAAATTCTGATCTTTTATCCACTAACTGGTCTAATCAGATCAGCTCTGATAAAAATCTGATTAGTGGAAAAAATTATCTTAAATTGGGCTGCCTATGTAAATGCAGCCCTATTAACTTTCCAGTGTTTTTGTGTATTTGTATTCTGATCGCACAAAATGAATTTCCATGTAAATGAACAATAAGGTATATTCAATCGCACATAGAAGCTACAGCTTCTGTGGTGCAGAATGTCAACCAGAGCCGACTCCATTGGATGAAACTTAGGAGTGCAAAGAACTTTGGACTAATTTTAGAGATAATATATGGCAGGAGATACTGATTTTGTTATGATCATAAAAAATGGAAGTGACAAGTCTAACTGTATAGCCTACATGTAGCTAATTCAATCGCTTACCGGTATTAATCACGGAAGTAGAATGGGTAAACAAAGCAATGTCGAGACATTTTATGGAATACACCTGGTTTACAACACCGGTTGTAGACCAGTTGAGATTTATTTAACAAAGCTTAATAGAAAGTTTAACTGTTGATAGCTGATTTAAAATAGAGCAACAACTATTTAAAAGACCATCTCCCACTAGTTTGGAATTGTGACCTAGCTAGCTCGCTGGTTACACCCTCCAAAATGGCACTACCTGGCAGTCCAATCCAAAATGAAATCTAGAATTCGCAACAAAGCCTCCTTCACTCATGCTGCCAAACATACCCTCGTAAAACTGACTATCCTACCGATCCTTGACTTTGGCGATGTCATTTACAAAATATCCTCCAACACTCCACTCAGTAAATTGGATGGAGTCTATCACAGTACCATCCGTTTTGTCACCAAAGCCCCATATACTACCCACCACTGTGACCTGTATGCTCTCATTGGCTGGCCCTCGCTTCAAATTCGTCCCCAAACCCACTGGCTCCAGGTCATCTATAAGTCTTTGCTAGGTAAAGCCCCGCCTTATCTCAGCTCACTGGTCACAATAGCAGCACCCACCAGTAGCATGCGCTCCAGCAGGTATATTTCACTAGTCATCCCCAAAACCAATTCCTCATTTGGCCGCCTTTCCTCCCAGTTCTCTGCTGCCAATAACTGGAACGAATTGCAAAATCACTGAAGCTGGAAACTCATATCTCCCTCACTAACTTTAAGCATCAGCTGTCAGAAGAGCTTACAGATCATTGTATCTGTACATAGCCCATCTGTAAATAGCCCACCCAACTACCTCATCCCCAGATTGTTATTTATTTGCTCCTTTGCACCCCAGTGCACATTCATCTTCTGCACATCTATCACTCCAGTGTTTAATTGCTCAATTGTAATTATTTCGTCACTATGGCTTATTTATTGCCTTACCTCCCTAATCTTACCTCATTTGCACACACTGTATATAGACGTTTCTATTGTGTTATTGACTGTAGGTTTGTTTATTCCATGTGTATCTCTGTGTTTGTGTCACACTGCTTTGCTTTATCATGGCCAGGTCACAGTTCTCAACTGGCCTACCTGGTTAAACAAAAGGTGAACTAAAATACATATATATATAAAAAGCAAAACCACCTGACTGACAAAACTCTGACAAGTTCAGCATTTCAATGATTCTCAGACAAATCAGATTTCAAATACGACTACACTACAAACAGGTCCAATGTTACATTTTAGGTTAGCTAACTAACGTAGTGTTTATGAACAGAAGGCATGTGCATTAGGTAAACAAAACAGAAAACATACGACTGGACAGAATTAGCCTAGCCGCGATAGTTAGCTACCTCCGGTCTGTAGACGCTTACCTACACAGCTGACGTTAGCAGCTATCTAGCTAACCAAGGAAGCGATCGATGCGGACTGCTGGCTATCGATGGTTTAACTTGAGTAGAGAACACTATGTAATGATGTTGACTGTCTGCATCGCCATATCTGCGGCTAACTAGCTAAGTATACATTTGAAACAGCTTGTAAGCATAGTGTCCATTGACGTTACAACTATACTTCCCGCTCAGGAAACATCAGCTAGAAACTCGGTCAAGGCTGCCTGTTGCATAATCCCATTTAAACTAGCTACCTAGTGCTCAATCAGTCATATCAACCCGCGTAACGTTACCCACCTCGTCAACAGTCCGCCTGGGAAGATGCAGCATCCCTAGCAAGAGTTTTAGCTTAACTGGAGGCGACAAACTCGAAAAACACAACCGTATATTGTCGATAACTGAAACGGTGAGGAGTGAAGCAATACTAGAAGGCGCCCAAAGCTCGTCTGTTGATCCTAGTTTATTATGGAGCCACAGACCGGTGTCGCTGTCCTTCATCGACGCCATCTTGGAAAAAGAAGTGTATTGAGTTCGGGCATTTTAACAGGCTACCTAAGAAAACAGAACTGTTAGGACCCACCCACATGTTCATATCGGGGAGAGCAAAATAAACTCACCTCTCTCTTACCTGTCCTCAAAAATATTATTTTACAGGGCCTTTTGAAATAATTACTTTACAGAACACTTGAGGTGTACAACAGCATTGCATTTATTTACCATTCATTTCGCGTGTTAGAGTTATGCAACTAAATAATTTATTAAAATAGACAGGCCTGTAGGAATATTATTGTACAACAATTACTGTATCTCAAATCAAATGTTATTTGTCACATACACATGCTTAGCAGATGTTAATGCGAAGTGTAGCGAAATGCGTGTGCTTCTAGTTCCGACCATGCAGTAATAACCAATGAGTAATCTAACCTAACAATTTCACAACTACCTTATAAAGGGATGAAAAATATGTACATAAAGATATATGAATGAGCGATGGCCGAACGACATATGCAAGATGCAGTAGATGGTATCGAGTACAGTATATGCATATGAGATGAGTAATGTAGGGTATGTAAACATTATATTAAGTGGTATTGTTTAAAGTGGCTAGTGATTCATTTTTTACATCTTTAAGGTTATGCAACTAAAGATGCTAACATTAGTGCTGTGATTAAATTAGCCTATAAGACACGTGACCAACATAGCGAACCAGAGAGGCCAACATTTCATTTGCAATGAATAAAACAATTTAGCATCATTTTATGTGCTTTCGGGAGGGACAATCCGTTCGCCTAATTTACAGAGGGTTTTATACGCATGCGCTTTCTGCCCATTCATATTAAACAGAATCGTCTCTTCATTATCACACACAGTGAGTAGGCCTAGATTTGAATGCTTCTATTACCGATGTGAAATGGCTAGCTCGTTAGCGGGGTGCGCGCTAATAGCGTTTCAATCAGTGACGTCACTCTCTCTGAGCGGTTGAGGTAGTTGTTCCCCTTGCTCTGCAAAGCCGCGGCTTTTGTGAAGCTATGGGTGACGATGACTTAAATGTAAATGTAAAACAATGCTTCGTGGGAGGCAGTTGTTGATGTGTGCAGAGGGTCCCTGGTTCGATATATAAACATCTATATATATGTGTATGTAGGCCTATATAATGGTGTGAAATAGACAGTATATGTTATATAGGATGAAATAGACAATATTTACAGTATGTTATATAGGATGAGCCTTGAATAAAATGAAGTATGTATATGCATATGAAGTGGGTAAAACAGTAGGCCTATGTAAACATGTATTTTTCTATTTATAAATTGAACTTTTATTTAACTAGGCAAGTCAGTTAAGAACAAATTATTATTTACAATGACAGTCTACACCGGCCAAACCCGGACGACATTTGGCCAATTGTGCGCCGCCCTATGGGACTCCCAATCACCGCCGGTTGTGATACAGCCTGGATTCAAACCAGGGTGTTTGTAGTGATGCCTATAGCACTGAGATGCGGTGCCTTAGACCGCTGCGCCACTTGGGACCCCCCTAGTGAGTCTTTCGCTGAGCAAACATAGCCTACAGTCATTTTCATCTAGCCTACCAATCCTTCGTAATATGATAGCTGCCTACCCTAAAGTTTCAAAAGCTGCAATTCGCTCTCTCCGTTTGCCAGGTCTTCCTCTGGACATGATGCACCGCAGTATGGCATCGAGCGGCTATTTGAAAGCGGTGATGCTGCTCTTAGCCGTGCAGCCGCTGTCTTTTAGGCCAGGTTTTGGCGAGCAGGAGACAGGGACGGCAATACCTGCCGAAAGTAAGTGGTTTTATTTAATAGGTTTTATTGTATTTGTTCTTTTTGCAAATACACACAATGTGCGTGTGTTACTGTTGTGCCGATGACTATTGTGCATAGATAGAAAAAATGTAAGATTTATTATACCTACACAAAATCCAATTTGATTGCCTAATCGATAGTTTACCAATTGAGAACAGCCATTAATTGATGAAGTGTAGCAGCATATAAGGTATTACTTGTAAATCTAAAAGTCTTCAGATATTCATTTTGTTTTCACAAATGCAGTAACCTATATATAATTAATCATACTGAACACTATTATTGTATTTTGTCTCATTGTCTTGCAGGACGTCCCTGTGTGGACTGCCATGGATTTGAATTCATGCAGGGGGCACTGCAAGACCTCAAGAAAACTGCTTTCAAGCTCGATGCCCAGGTAACAGTTCCTATCCCTCTCTGTTTCAGTTACACCTTATGTTACATTGTAATTATTCTTGTAAGTACAGTGTAAACACTATTGCATATACTCAGTGCTTGAAGTGGGCTGGAGCTGTCCACCTCCAATTTGTCTATAGATTGAGAACTGGCACCTGATATAGAATAGGCTATTGGCTTTATTATGTTATGAGTACCACCATCTAAACGAAGACTTCCAGCCCCCAAAATGAGTACCAGTACCTATTTCATTTCCACTTTAACCACTGATCAGTGGTGTGTCCAGTACATTTTCAATGGAGTGGCCAAGGTGGGGCACAGACCCAGTTTAGGGGGGCCATAACATATACATTTACATTTCTAGTCTTTTAGAAAATGCTCTTATCCAGAGTGAGTTACAGGAGGAACTAGGGTTAAGTGCTCAATGGCACATCGGCAGATTTTTAACCTAGTCATTACGAACCTTAATCGATGGAAGGTGGATTTTGATCTATATAATTATGATGGTGCAATACATGAAATGCTTCAGCTTAGGTTTGAGATATTTCCCTGTTCAAGTAAATCATAAATTCATTTCAAAATCTTGTTAGAGTGTTTGCATTCAAGCTCATTCTTTTTTTTACCCGTACAACAGTAAATTCACTTAATGTGCCATCCAGAGTGTTAATTATACTGTGATATTCATGGGGTCTCTATTTCTTAACAGGATATTTTTTTAAATAGAAGGTTAAGTAGGTTCCCTGCGTACGCTTGTCTACTCTGAAATAAGTCCAGCATCCGAAAGAGTGGATTGTGCACCTGCCATTTGAACGGAAAGGGATATCTTTTACAAACACCATAAGTGTAATGACATTCAGCCTACAAAGGGGCATGGAAACATGGATGCCAACAGAACCCAGTCAACATTTATTTTAAATAAATGATTTCTCATTCTTGTCTAGCCGTGTTTCATAAGTTTCCTTCAATTTGCAAGAGGCCGAATCTTTCATCAGGGAAAGCGTCAAACAGCGCCCCTCTGTCTTAGTATCTGTAGTACACGCATCTGATGGTGTCTGGCCAAAAACAATATGACATGTCCTACTCTTTTTGGCCAGACACCATCAGATATGTACATGGGTTAAACATACTGTTTCACTTGCTCAGATGCTTTCTCCGGTGAGATTTCTAAGTCTTGCTGTCGTCGTCCGTCTTGGTCAAAAGTTCATCTGTACAGTTCTTCTATAAGTTGCCTGCCGTTGTGCCCATGAGCAAGGCACTTAACCCCCTACAATTGCTCCAGAGGCGCTGCACTGCAGCTGACCCATTGCTTCCAACCCCGCGGGTGTGTGTGTCTCGGGGGGGGGGGGGGGGTTGGATTGTGAGCGTAAAGACACAGTTCCGTTCTCTATAAGTTAATGGACAAAGTAATGTTTCAGTCTTGTTTATAAGGTTTACTCAGACTGGTGCTCACTAACATGGCATTGCCTCTATTTCTTCCTAGACTGAGACCCTGGTGTTGAGGGCAAAGAGGTGAGCCCTGTGTGCATGCACGCCCACTAATACCCTGCACTGAGTTAAGTAGTGATGTGCCCTCCCCATGGCAACAGACTCCACACCCACTATTACTGGACACCTTCTTTAAACTACTACAAACACTGCCTGGACTAGACAGATGTCTCTGAGCCTTCTTCTATGGAATATTGTAAAACACAAAAAAGTTAAATCATTTGTACAACATGCACTTTATTTTCTTTGCTAACATATCAGATATTATATTGCAGTGGTTTAATTGTACTTTGAATATAATATTTTTTACATTTACATTTACATTTAAGTCATTTAGCAGACGCTCTTATCCAGAGCGACTTACAAATTGGTGCATTCACCTTATGACATCCAGTGGAACAGCCACTTTACAATAGTGCATCTAAATCTTTTAAGGGGGAGGGGGTGAGAAGGATTACTTTATCCTATCCTAGGTATTCCTTAAAGAGGTGGGGTTTCAGGTGTCTCCGGAAGGTGGTGATTGACTCCGCTGTCCTGGCGTCGTGAGGGAGTTTGTTCCACCATTGGGGGGCCAGAGCAGCGAACAGTTTTGACTGGGCTGAGCGGGAACTGTACTTCCTCAGTGGTATGGAGGCGAGCAGGCCAGAGGTGGATGAACGCAGTGCCCTTGTTTGGGTGTAGGGCCTGATCAGAGCCTGGAGGTACTGAGGTGCCGTTCCCCTCACAGCTCCGTAGGCAAGCACCACGGTCTTGTAGCGGATGCGAGCTTCAACTGGAAGCCAGTGGAGAGAGTGGAGGAGCGGGGTGACGTGAGAGAACTTGGGAAGGTTGAACACCAGACGGGCTGCGGCGTTCTGGATGAGTTGTAGGGGTTTAATGGCACAGGCAGGGAGCCCAGCCAACAGCGAGTTGCAGTAATCCAGACGGGAGATGACAAGTGCCTGGATTAGGACCTGCGCCGCTTCCTGTGTGAGGCAGGGTCGTACTCTGCGGATGTTGTAGAGCATGAACCTACAGGAACGGGCCACCGCCTTGATGTTAGTTGAGAACGACAGGGTGTTGTCCAGGATCACGCCAAGGTTCTTAGCGCTCTGGGAGGAGGACACAATGGAGTTGTCAACCGTGATGGCGAGATCATGGAACGGGCAGTCCTTCCCCGGGAGGAAGAGCAGCTCCGTCTTGCCGAGGTTCAGCTTGAGGTGGTGATCCGTCATCCACACTGATATGTCTGCCAGACATGCAGAGATGCGATTCGCCACCTGGTCATCAGAAGGGGAAAGGAGAAGATTAATTGTGTGTCGTCTGCATAGCAATGATAGGAGAGACCATGTGAGGTTATGACAGAGCCAAGTGACTTGGTGTATAGCGAGAATAGGAGAGGGCCTAGAACAGAGCCCTGGGGGACACCAGTGGTGAGAGCGCGTGATGAGGAGACAGATTCTCGCCACGCCACCTGGTAGGAGCGACCTGTCAAGTAGGACGCAATCCAAGCGTGGGCCGCGCCGGAGATGCCCAACTCGGAGAGGGTGGAGAGGAGGATCTGATGGTTCACAGTATCGAAGGCAGCCGATAGGTCTAGAAGGATGAGAGCAGAGGAGAGAGAGTTAGCTTTAGCAGTGCGGAGCGCCTCCGTGATACAGAGAAGAGCAGTCTCAGTTGAATGACTAGTCTTGAAACCTGACTGATTTGGATCAAGAAGGTCATTCAGAGAGAGATAGCGGGAGAGCTGGCCAAGGACGGCACGTTCAAGAGTTTGAGAGAAAAGAAAGAAGGGATACTGGTCTGTAGTTGTTGACACCGGAGGGATCGAGTGTAGGTTTTTTCAGAAGGGGTGCAACACTCGCTCTCTTGAAGACGGAAGGGACGTAGCCAGCGGTCAGGGATGAGTTGATGAGCGAGGTGAGGTAAGGGAGAAGGTCTCCGGAAATGGTCTGGAGAAGAGAGGGGATAGCGTCAAGCGGGCAGGTTGTTGGGCGGCCGGCCGTCACAAGACGCAAGATTTCATAGAGAGATGTGTTTATTTGATGAGTTCAGAAAACCAGCAATGCGTTACCATGTCATGTAGGGCAAAGCAAACTACACCTCATGTCCCTCTTGGTCATATGTGAGATTTTGAAACTAAAATCTAGATCATTTTAGGTAGTTCTGTAAGTACATTCAATGAACATACATCTTTATAAAATGTGGCAAAATATCAGTGATCTTCAAGATAATTCACATATATACCTGGCAGTGGTCTTGAATTCAAAAGAGCTGGTAATTCATAATAACACCCGTATCATTTTAAGAAAGTTCCTTGGAAAGTGTTTTATAATCATGGGAACACCAGGCTTCAGAATAAGTGTTCTTTTTAGTTCTCTGTGGTAGCATACATCCTTGCTGCATGAATATAAGGTATAGACCTACACTCATTTCCATCAGTTATAACAAATGTCATTTGATCACACTTTTATTGCTGAGAATTTTCCTGCGGATGAGCTTTGTGATTTGCATCCATTCACTGAAAACCCACATTAACACTGTTATATAGATGTAGTTTTATTTAACTAGGCAAGTCAGTTAAGAACAAATTCTTATTTAAAATGACGGCCTACCCCGGACGACACTGGGCTAATTGTGCACCGCCCTATGGGACTCCCAATCACAGCCAGATGTGATGCAGCCTGGATTCAAACCAGGGACTAAAGTGACACCACTTGTACTGAGATGACTTCGACCGCTGCGCCACCCGGGAGCTTTTGGACAGCTAATAGCCTAACCACCAAGAATGCAACATTATGGACTAAACATTCAAATCCTGTTTTGCGGAATTATTTTGCTGTGACAGTACAGGTCAAATTAGGATCCTATCACCATTTGAACATGCAGCACAACACATCTCCTTCGCATAGAGTTGATCAGGCTGTTGATTGCAACCTGTAGAATGTTGTCCCACTCCTCTTTAATAGTTGTGCGAAGTTGCTGGATATTGGCGAGAACTGGAACATACTGTTGTGCATGTCGATCCAGAGCATCCCAAACATACTCAACGGGTGACATGTCTGGTGAGAAAACAGGCCATTGAAGAACATTTTCACCTTCCAGGAATTGTGTACAGATCCTTGCAACATGAGGCTGTGCATTATCATGCTGAAATATGAGATTATGGCGGTGGATGAATGGCACTACAATGGGCCTCAGGATCTTGTCACAGTCTGTGCATATCTGTGCATTGAAATGACCATTGAAAATTGCAATTGTGTTTGTCCACAGCTTATGCCTGCTCATACCATAACCCCACCATGGGACGCTCTGTTCACAATGTTGACATCAGCAAAGCACTCGCCCACACGACGTCATACACGTGGTCTGCGGTTGTGAGACTGGTTGGACACACTGCCAAATTCGCTAAAACGTTGTTAGAAGCAGATTATGGTAGAGAAATGGACATTCAATTCTCTGGCAACAACTCTGGTGGGCATTCCTGCAGTCAGCATGCCAATTGCGCTCTCCCTCAAAACTTGAGACATCTGTGGCATTGTGTTGTGTGACAAAACTGCAGCACAAGGTGCACCTGTGTAATGATCATGCTGTTTATCAGCTTCTCAATATGCCACACCTGTCAGGTGGATGGATTATCTTGGCAAAATAGAAATACTCACTAACAGGGATGTAAACAAATTTGTGCACAAAATTGGAGAGAAATAAGCCTTTTGTGCGTATGGAACATTTCTGGGATCTTTTATTTCAGCGCATGAAATATGGTATGAAGGCAATTTGTAATCCAATTCCAAACTTACCTTGAGGCCACAGGTATGTGATGACTGTCAGGACCCGGTTACAAACCCAGGTCTCCGGAGTGAGAAACAGTCACTTAACCAACTGAGCCACAAATAGTCGGCAGAACCCAGAAGATGAGGCAGACACAGCAGTACTTGAGACGGTGTATTTAATGAAGTAAAAAGTGAAGTTCTTCAGGAAAACATGTAACTCCACAACCTCAAAAGGAATTCCACAAGAACAAAGGTAATCCTCCAAGACAAAAAGGTAAATCCACAAGGTGGAAGGTATAGCATAAAAAAGCCTCAAAAGATACTCAAAAATAAACAAGAACAAAAAACAGAATTCCACAAGAGAGTCTACCGGGATCAACAAGAGTTCACAGAGTACTAGGGCTGGGTGCTAACATACAAACACAGAGCAAAGAACTGAGGAAAACAAAGGGTTTAAATAAAATCAGGGGAAACGAGGCACAGGTGCAAATAATAATGGGGATCAAGGGAAAACAAAAGGTCAGAAGGCACAATGGGGGCATCTAGTGACCAAAAACCGGAACAACCCTGGCCAAATCCTGACAATGACTTAGTCAGACGCATTTCCAAAGCAACCACAGAACAGGGAGTCAAAAGCTCCGATAGTGTAAAAACATACATTTATTTTCCAAACTAAAGGTAATTTCATTGGCAATATTCCATCAACGAACATAGTCGAAGCGATCAGTTTTCAACTCCAAACAAAAGGTATAGACTAGTAGCAGCTTTCTTCGTATCGTAGCGCAAAAACCCCTGTGAGGTAGCTCCATACCTGAGGCCTTGTAGACCCATACTTCAAAACAAACATATAGGTAAAAGGAAGGGGAACATGGGGAGAAAAGGGGTGTGCCCAGGAAATGCTCCATAATGCTTTTAAATACCCATGTTAATCATAATAGAAAACCAAAAACTCCAACTATACTCCATAATTCATAAAGCTATATTTATAGTTGTATAAATGGACTAAAACAATATATTTAACACAAGTAAAGAAAATGGGGATTTGGCTCCAACACATGGGACCCTGGCTGGTCCGCTCATTAGGTAGGCAGATTGACAAGTGCAGCATTTTCTGACCAAAACAGACCAAGACACACCTCCAACAACAACACATAAAACCTCACATAATTCTGCCCAAAAACAATGTCTCTCAACCGGTGACATATGGGCTTTCTAGGTGAGCGCTGATGTCGCCCTTTGTTAAGCATTGCCCACTTTGTCAAAGGCAGGGGGGGGCTATTCCCAGCGCCTCTCCAGGGTGCTGTTGGAGAGATTCATCTCTGCAGCGCCACACCAACTTTCAGTAAAAAAATGTATCTAACATAAATCATGTAGCAGATAGAGAATATGCCAGAAAGAGTATGTGGCCCTTTCTGTAGCCTACAGGCTGGAGATCAAATGTATGAAGATGTAGGATCCTTTTACATCATGCAATTCTCTCCGATCAAATAGGCTAATAACCTAAAAGGCACTCAATCAAATAAAAAATGAGCTGTAATGTTAACAACATATCCTAATAACAGGACAGGTCAAAGTCAAATGCACAATATGGAATGAACAATCACAACTGTTGTACAGGAGTTTCACCCGATTGTCATCATCAGTGGTTTGAAGTTTATATCCATAAATTTGACGGGCTGATCATAGCGAAAAATAAAATACTTCTAAATGTCCCACTGTGTAAACACATTACAAATAGGCTCGCAATAAACCCAGATAAAGTTAAATAACTCTGATATTCAAAGATTAAATCGCCAAATTGATTAGTCACAGGAATCAGGACTAATAAAACCAACACAACGGCTTGTTTTATAAATGGTGGACCTACCACATGAATGGGAATTCATAAAATTCCATTGCGGGCGACATGGTAGGCCACACTCCAGTAAGCACGAGCCTACGTCTTTAAGACGTTTTTTTTTGGTCCTGTCCGGACGTCGTTTTTTTGTGTTTTACAAATGGTTTACCACATAGATGGGCATTCATAAAATTCAATTTCAGGCACGACTGTAGGCTACACCTCTGTAAGCAGGGACTGACTCCGAAGCCTTTTGGACGTCTTTTGGGAGCTTACACCTGCTTACACCTGTCAAATTCTCTCAGATCTCCACAAGTGCATAGGGCTTAGGGATCGATTTGGGATTGGGCCACAGTTCCCATTCATGCATTAGAGGCTCAGTATTTAATTGTCTGACAGACAACCCCAGCAGCAGAAGAACATTTGATAATCATCCCATTTGTGTGTGTATGTGTGTGTAATGTATACCAGTGTGTGTGTGTGTGTGTTAGGGAGTTTTGCTTGTTATAGATACTGCACAGGCCTGCCCATCAGCGCTAGTGGCAGAGACGCAATTATTATGGCTGTGTCCTAAATGGCACCCTACTCCCTATGTGGTGCACTACGTTTGACCATAGGCTCTGTTCAAAAGTAGTGCACTATAAAGGAAATAGGGGGCCGTTTGGGACATATCCTGTGTGTAATAGGACCGATTTCTCCCCTGCAGAGAATAGGTGCTGTTCGTCACACTTTATCAACTACTATCAGGCTAAACAAGGCCACACTCTCTTGGTGTGTGGTGTGTGTTTTTGTGTGGTATGTGTGGCACAGTGACTGTGAGATTGTAATTTCTGTCTGATGCTATGTCCTTGGTCTACTGATATTTTTATACATAACTAGATGCAGGGGCGCAACCTTGGTTTCAGAAGTAAAAAAAAAAAATCCAGTCGGCTAAACACTCAAAACAGCCTACCCAGCCACTCTGTCCAAAAGCACACTGTTGCCTCGTTTTGTGTCACAATGATAAAACTGGGGGGGAGTGGGGGGGGACACAAATACAATTTCAGAATGTTGGGGGGGGGGGGGGGGGGCATGTTCCCACCGTCCCCAGTGAAAGTTGCGCCCCTGACTAGATTCTAAAGAGAATCATGGTTATTAAGTGATCATGATCAACATTATTATTACATAGAATTAAGAGGCAGCATTTTATTCAAAACCCTATAACCATGCCTCTCCTCATAGGGTGTCTGAATAGACTACTCAGCTTGGAATGAGACCCCAGGCATTATCTATCAAACGCCAATCAAAAACAATGACTGTCTCAGATCACACAGCAGCAGTTGAGGAGAGACTGACTGCTTCAATTCTTCTTTTTTATAAGAAACATGAATTTGTTGAAAATTCCAAATTGTTTGTATGAAGACCAGGCTAGAAGTAGCCTGAGTCTCGCCCCAATTACCGCATACTCTCACACGCTCCTTCATTAATTTATAATGTGGATTACAGCACAGACCCAGGTTCCAGGCTGTATCACAACTGGCCGTGATTGGGTGTCCCATAGGTCGTCACACAATTGGCCCAGCGTTGTCCGGGTTAGAGTTTGGCCGGGGTAGGCCGTCATTGTAAATAAAAAAATTGTTCTTAACCGACTTGCCTTGTTAAATAAAGGTTAAATAAAATAAATACAAATAAATGTAGACATAGACTGCCTGCCATACCCCTTCCATCCACATGGAGGAGCCCAAACTCAGCGCAGGGCAGGACATTTGGTACTGCTATGTCGCATTGATGCAGCATCTTCCCTATATGCTTAAAATCAAGAGTTATCTCTGCAGAGCAAGCATGTTTATGAATTAAATAGATCTAGCAACAGTTTGAACAAAAATCAAACTGTCTGTTATATACTCCACTGGCATTGCAACCCTGGGCTACCCACGTCTCAAATGGTACCGTATCAAAAGTAGTGCACTATGTAGGGAATAGGGAACCATCACCTCCATCCACCCAGGTCTAAGACGCCATCCTCATGTTGCAACTCTGACTAAACTGAACACACCCAGTCAGGCCACATTCACCTCTCTGTTCTCTCTCTCTCTCTCTCTCTCTCTCTCTCTCTCTCTCTCTCTCTCTCTCTCTCTCTCTCTCTCTCTCTCTCTCTCTCTCTCTCTCTCTCCAAGCACATTGAACTTTGAACTCTTTCGTCACCTTAATAAGTGTTTGGTTACCTGGAAGTGTTTTATAGAGGGTATTATATTATTTTTTAGCGGGGCTTATAGGAAATGACAGACAGACACCTTGGACATGCAGAGAGGTATCACTGGCTCATGGTACTCGTGTTGCAGCAGTAATAGGATATTCAATACTTTTTAGGACATCTCTGGAGAGCCATAGAGTGGTAAGAATTTAGTGGGGTTTGGCTTACATTATGGCACATGGCGTGTTTGTGTCAGAGAAGGCGAGAAAAGCAGACACTCAGTAATCTTATGATGACTTAATGGAGGAATCACATCCTCTCAGATGGGCTGAGAATCAAGCTGATTTTCTGCTGAATCACTCAAATAGATCCTGGCGGCGAAGGCAGCCTCTCAAGATTCTCTTGTCTTCCATCAAAATCCCCCTTTCATCTGTTCCTGTGAAACCCCACTAAATCCTTACTACCGTTTGAAGTGTTGTAGTTCCCTGGCATACAGTTGAGTTGAAGACCTCACACACAAACACACACACACACACACACACACACACACACACACACACACACACACACACACACACACACACACACACACACACACACACACACACACACACACACACACACACACACACACACACACACACACACACACACACAATCACACACACAATCACATATACACACACACACACACACACACACACACACACACACACACACACACACACACACACACACACACACACACACACATATACACACACACACACACACACACACACACACACACACACACACACACACAATCACACACACACACACACACACACACACACACACACACACACACACACACACACAATCACACACACACACACACACACACACACACACACACATAATCACACACACATAATCACACACATAATCACACACACACACATAGTCACACACACACACACACACACACACACACACACACACACACACACACACACACACACACACACACACACACACACACACATAATCACACACACACACACACATAATCACACATACACACACACACACACACACACACACACACACACACACACACACACACACACACACACACACACACACACACACACACACACATCAAGTGTTTAACCCTTGCAGAAGTTTGCCAACCTTACACTTACATGAGTGTCCACTTTAAAAACTTAGCCCCAATACCACCCTCAATCCATCAATACCTAAAATAGTCCACACCACCCACAGTCCATGGATGAGCAGGCCTCTCTCTGCAAAGAGGTTCAGGCCTTTATGGCACACCTTTTCCCCTTCAATCGCTACATTGTTTACAAATAACCGACTGAAACAAGCTTATATTTTGGGTTATGATGATGTACGACAGTTGAACTAACCTCATGAAGCATTTTATAAGTTAGATTTTTCTAGAATCAATGGGTATACAGTATATCATAGTATATTAAATGTCAAAAAATGGATGTACCAAGAGCAGATTGCCCCTTTCATCACTACATTAACACTCCAGCCCCTGCTCTCTACTCTACAACACTGGAATGCACTATTTTAGCAGGAGAATGATCCTCCTCCCAACGGTTCTCCTCTGGAGCAGGAAACCCCCCAATGTCTAGGAACAGAAATGTCTTAAAATGACAGGCGATGAGAGGAATTCAGAACAGTCTTTACTCTCTCCACACACACACACACACACAATGTCTGAAACGGTGCCACAGCTAGTGTTAAAACAAATTCCAACAGGACTTGGTTAGCTGTGACACAGGGAGGGACAATGACAGCCAATCAACAACGCCCTGTATTTCTGTCCTAGATCTCCCATGCAGGCTGAATATTCCTGAATAGGCCAGTCTGCCATCCGGGCACCTAAGACCCATAGAGATGGTGTGGCCGGATCTATTTTTACCCACCATGCCCTGCAAATGGAGCCAAAATGGCCGCCCAGTGGGCATACCTCCAGCAAGTAAGTAGGAGGCTGCAGTGCTGCTGCCTACCAGGGCTGCCACCATTAATAAATTATATGCATGATAATGCATTAAATATGCATATATATTTTTGCAGGGCTTCTATGAATTACTCATTAGAGGCAGATCTATGAATAAAGCCCTGGCCAACCCTGATGAAATATTCACTGGATGAAGATACACAAGGGTGGAGGGTGAAAAGAGAGAGAGAGACATAGAAGGTGTGAGAAAATCACATGCTTTGGATTCTGAAAGAAGAGGAGAATAAGTTATTCAGGGTAGTTAGGGGTTGTGGTGTCACAACGCCTGGAGTGGTGGAGGCGGAGTCAAATGCAGAGAGCAGAGGATACTGGGGAAACTGGACTTTATTAGGTTTCCAAAACGAAGAAGTTACAGGTCTGTGAGAGCCAGAACTCTTGCTTGTTTGTAGGTGACCAAATACTTATTTTCCACCATAATATGCAAATAAATTCATTAAAAATCCTACAATGGATTTGAAGTGTACCTATGATGAAAAGTATAGGCCTCTCTCATCTTTTTAAGTGGGAGAACTTGCACAATTGGTGGCTGACTAAATATTTTTTTTGCCCCACTGTATATATCCCTCCCTCCCTCATTATATCTCTCCCCCTCTATATACAGTATATCTCTATATCTCTCTCCCTCACTCTCTCTATCTCGATCTCTCTCTTTCTCTCTCTTCCCAGGGTTCTGTGTGTTTGCATGCAGTCTGTGGGTAACTGCTGACGCCTGGTAAACACAGGGATGAATCCCAAATCATACCCTTTTCTTATATAGAAGTAGTGCACTATGTAGGGAATAGGGTGCAGTTTGAAACACAGCCCCAGCCAGCCCCAGACAACCCTGAATCTCATTCTAAAGAGCTGGGTATTTTCAAGTATACCTCCACCCTCTCTCTCTTTCTCTTTCTCTCACTCTCTATCTCTCATCCTCTCTCATTTGCTTCTGTTTTTCTTGGGTCAAAGGGCAGAGCAGTGTTTTCTCCTCCTCCCCTCTTGCACCATCTCTCTGTCTCTCCTTCACTCTGCCAGTCTTATCTTAACCTTATCTTTCCCATCACTAAGTCCCTCTCTTCCCCTTTCAGCCCTTCTGTCCCCATCTCCCCTGTACTTTATCAAGCTATATCTCTCACTCCCTCTCATCCCGTTTAGAGCCTGTAGCACAGACACACACACACACACACACACACACACACACACACACACACACACACACACACACACACACACACACACACACACACACACACACACACACACACACACACACACACACACACACACACACACACACACACACACACACACACACACACACACACTGCCCTCAGAGCGGTGGATGTCTCTGGCAGACAGAATGGTTCACAGGGGGACAAGGGAAGTGGGCACTGATGGTGTGTGTGTGTGTGTGTGTGTGTGTGTGTGTGTGTGTGTGTGTGTGTGTGTGTGTGTGTGTGTGTGTGTGTGTGTGTGTGTGTGTGTGTGTGTGTGTGTGTGTGTGTGTGTGTGTGTGTGTGTGTGTGTGTGTGTGTGTGTGGAACAGTGGGTATGCTACAGGCTCTGACTGGGTCAGACTGGGACGAGAGGGAGAGTGTGTGTTTCTGTGTGTGTCAGACAAGGAGGGTACACAGTGTGGTAACAGAACAGTGGAAACCGGGGAAACCGGGGACAAGGACCAGAACTATCCTGCAGCCAGCCTGGTTATAAATAGGCCGTGTGTAGCCTAAAACGAGGAAACATTGGCACCGCACACACACACATACACACGCCCCACACTCTCTCGCTCACTTCACACACACACCCTGGGAGTATGAATACAAAATGCAGAGCAACAACCCCCCCCTCCCCCACACACACACACAAACACACTCAAACAAACAAACGCACACACACAAACACACACACACACACACAAACACACACAAACAAACAAACGCAAACACACAAACACACACACACACACAAAACACACAAAGTCAGGTTGAAGATAATCAGAGCAAGTGGGCTACAGCCAGTCCTTCTGTCCCAGTAAAGACTTACATCTCTTTAACTAGTTATTAAGAGTCATGGTTCTTATTGGTTCCCTAACCCTTGCATGTTTGCCTCACATAACTCCAATCCTTCATTCGATTTCTATGGTTTGCTGATGTGTAAAGTATTGTCCACTGCAGCCTCTATAAAATCACACTGATTGTGACCGAGGTCCCTTTGAATCACCCTCTGCTATTGTATATCACCTTGAATATAACAACACATGTATGGTTGTATGTATAGGACCCTAATAAACAACCGTTCAGGGTCAAATGTAACGCATGTAGTCTGTCGATTCTATAGAGTCGATGCTGGTGTAAGATCAATCCGCGCATGCTCAGGACACCTTCTGATCCGTCTCCCAGCAGAGGGAGCTTCGGTTCAGTCCACCCGCAGGCGCTGCTGCTGTCTTGCTGTGTGAAATGACTGCGTCTTGTGCGCGAGAAACCTGCGATGTCTAGGCTATTACAACCTATAGTCTACTGCAAGGGCTACTCTGCCCCGTGCGCATGTTTTGAGGTCTGCGGCTCTACGCGTCGACGACCACACACATTTGGGAATGTTTAGGTGTTTGGACAGACCTATAGACTGCATGGGATTGATGTGTTCTTGGGGAGTGGAGTGGGTGGGTGTGTTATCAACAGTAGTGCGGGGGAGGTGGTGATGATTCTAGTCTAAACCAATGATTTATATATATATATATATACACTAGCCTAGTTCTGTTCAACGCGATAGGCTAGTAACATCTTATACTGAACTAATTTAGAGCTATACAAATACATTTTCTTCGCTAGGTTGATAATGCTGTCGTAAAAATTCATAAAAACGTCAGAAAATTAAGATAATGCTTTAAATTCGTGTTTACATTTAGGCTGCGAGCTATGGAACGAAGCCAATGCAAATGTATAATGATTTGGTAGAGCATTTGGCCTATGAAGGCATCCGCTGAGTGAAACTTTCTCCACTGATTATAATATTGCTTACTGGCGTAACAAACCATAGGCAGAATCGAGGACAGATGAGACGTCACGGAATTGAATTGGGTGTAGTAGTAGCGGGAACATTGTAACGGCATTGGTTTATTATAGGCGGTGTCGCTCCTTTAGTGTCAACAAAACATCACCCCATAAATGTGTATTGATGTGATTGATATATCCAGTAAGGCATATGGCCACATTTAAATAGAACACTGAATTAATGTGAACAGTCAATTGTAGCATGTGTGAATACATTAATGACAGTGAATTTAAATTACCTCATACTGTGCCAAATAGCCTACACAGCCAGTCCTACGACTTAGGCTAAGGAATGTTCAATGATGATACACCGAAACGCCGTCGTAAGGAAAGGGTCGGGGGAAAGGACGAGTGAGGCGAGAATAAAACCGGGGTGGAATCACTGCAGTGCAGCAGAACTGTCAGTCATGAGACCGGAGATCGAAAGAGGCACAACGCCGGGAGGAGCGAAGCGCCGCGCCGCAGCCACCTAAACCAGCTATAGGCTACACAGTCAGTCAGTTCTCCTAACATTCCCTTACAAAGTCCCACCATCACCAAGTGTCCTTTATATTTTGACGCATGAAATATCATGCGTCCTCGTATGAACGCGTCTTATCCATTCTGGCAAGTGTAATTTCAGTCATCACTGCATAGAGGGTCTGGCGCAGCTCCCGCAGCAGGTACACCGGTGCAGGCCGGGTTGTTTCAGGTGAGCTTCAAAGGGCCCCATTAGCCTACCTGTTCCGAAATACCCTTACGCAAATCCACCCTCCCTGTCCCCCTCAAACACACATGTGTGGAACTTCGCCCGCACACCAGGAGCAATGTTGAGGTTTAAAAAAATAATTAAACCGGGTGCCTCACTCTTGTCTCGATACGCCTATCAGAATCGAATGGAGAAGCGCCTGAGCCAATGTACGCGCTGTGCGGGCCAGCCCCTGAATCTGAATGCATCCGCTAGGGCGCATTATAAATAGGCTAAGTGCTGGCCGGCAACCCTTGGTCGTGCAGAAACGCTCAGGGTTGCAACAGAAACACCCGCCGCCTTTTTTCTTTGCATATTTCTAAACGCATCGTATCCCATTTCTATTCTTACCAAGGTTCGAGTTATTTTTGAGGCCAGTTGCATGCATTGTTCGTCTCCAAAAATGGTTTGCGAGACAAAAATTGTTGCGGATGAACACGATGCCATACAAGGGACAAAAAAAGATTCTATCATCCTTTCCTCCTCGCAAATGTGGACTTCTTCCACACCGGCACCGAATCCTCTCGAGGAAAATGATGTGAGGAAAGATACGGTTTTGATCCGCGAGTTTGAGCGCACGGACCATGTGGAAGTGCGCCGCATCTTTTATGAGGGGATAATGGAGAGAATACCCAACACCGCGTTCAGAGGCATATTACAGCAAAGTCAAACCCAATTCGTATATGCTCTTCTGACACGTAAGTGACACGATTCACCCTATACTAACGATTTACTGCAGTGAAATTCGTTTGAAGTTGCCATTACTCATTGAAAAACGCTTTTCATTTTACCCATGTATATTATGTATTTGAAAATGATTATTGTAAAATACATTCTTAATGAATAACCCAACCATACTAACACATGAAAACCAATCATTGCAAAATGTTTTTTAATTTTTTATTGTGAGTTGAAATGCAGTTGAAGGAAAGCTATAATCTGTTGGGAGCATCAATGTGTGTGTTAATGGATAACTCGATGCCCTCTTTTCCTCGATTCCGGCATGTAGCTCACTTGCCTTACAGCACCGCATCAAACCGCACACAAAGGCATGGCTAAAACGCATGGTGCATGTAGTATGTAGTCGGTGCCCTGTTGGATGTGCGTGTAGGGCGCTACGATGCAGGTTGGGTTTGGACGCATGAATGAATGAATAGAACTTGAGGATTGGCCCACAGTGTGCGCGTGCGTGCACCAATCGCACCCCCACCAGTTCCCATCATACACACATTTTACTGTACGTGCATACAACGCGCAGCACCACCAGCCGTGCGCGCATGCTGGCATTGTTTATAATTCGAGTGCAGATGTTCATTTCAAAATGTTCATCACGTACGTATGTACACCTCATTCCTTTATCTGTACTGTGGTAAGTACCATACAGATTAAACAGTAAAAACCAACAAAACATACTATACTTCACTGTCGAAATGTTGTATGAAAATTGGTGTGGGTTATCATGTGGATATGACGCTATTATTTGGAACCATGCCGCTACAAAGTAAGGGCACACTGTTGACAGTAAGCACGCCATATCGTGGCGCAATGGAGTAAAATAGTGTTGCATCATGCCAGGCTAGACGAAAACATAATAACATGCAATGGTGCTGCACAAGCCTGTCTGTGTGGTGGGTTCCACTCTGGCGCCACCGTGCTGCCCAATCAGAGAAATAGGCTCCTCCAAAAAGCACCGACTGCAGTAAATGGATCAGAGTCTGAGATTATTTTAAAATGCTAATGGATGTGTAGGATATCTAGGCTATGTGTAAACACTTAAATTTGCACCCAGTAAAATAAATACGTATTCAACATAGGATGTCATGTGATGTTTTTCAATGACTTACTCCTTATTACGTGTGTGATATTAGGGACTGATCTTATTTTGAAGCAGCAACATATACTTATTTTTGGAATGTCACTGTTTGGTTATGTGTGTGACTTCCGCCAAAATCCAACATTTGATTCTTTTTTCTGACAGGTATCGTTTATTTTTCTTCCTTATCTCCATAGTGATGTGCTTTGTTGTGACCAAATCCCTCGCGCTGACCTGCTGCGCGCCGTTCCTTCTCATGGGCGCGCGGTACTTCTACAGCCACAAAGTCATCCACAGCTATCTGGCCTGCGCGCTCCACACTGACATGGCAGACATCGAGGAGTATTACATGAAACCTACAGGTAAGAGGGGATAGGGGGAAGTTGGACACAACACACAAACTAAATCCTGAATATAATGTGAAAATGAAATAGGCCCAATCTGTTGTGTTTGTCAGTATATAAATGTTCATCCGCAGACCCATGGGCCCTGGCCAAAAGTAGTGCACTATGTAGGGAATAGGGTGCTATTTGGGATGTAGTTATGCGTTCAAAGACCAAGGCAGTCTGCCTGCTTATTAAGTATGCAGGGCGACTCACTCCACTGTGTTACTGCGGGAGGGTTCAGGGCAAGCCACACTACTGGGCCTATTGATTGCGAGGAGGAAACGGAAACTGCTGATAGACTTTCTGCAGCAGTCGGCCAAGCCTCATTGGAGTCATTTCCTCAACTACATCAGTCCCTAATTAGGACAATCCATAAATCTCCTATGATGCAAAACACTTCGATTCTAAGAAGTGAGCTATGACACACTTCCTCCTTGTTCCGTTCCAAAACTTTAGGCTATAATCAAATCGCTTTCTCTCTCTGTCTCGCTGTCTGTCTCTCTCTCTCTCTCGGTCTCTTTCACATGCTAACACACACACACACACCGCACCCACACACTTTTATCTGCCTCTACCCTACATCTTGGGGTCAACAGTTATTTGTGAATCTCCTAAAAGGCAGGTTTTTGATAAGCCTTTGATTTCCCCCCTCTTGCTGACATTGTCTGCTAGCCTCCGTTATCCAGTACACACACACACACACACACACACACACACACACACACACACACACACACACACACACACACACACACACACACACACACACACACACACACACACACACACACACACACACACACACACACACACACACACACACACACACACACACACACACACACACACACACACACATCTCCTCTTCAGTAGGTGTATACAGTGCCTTCAGAAAGTATTCAGACCCTTGACTTTTACATATTTTGTTATGTTACAGCCTTATTCTAAAATTGTTTTTTTTTAATCCTCAGCAATCTACACAAAATACCCCATAATGACAAAGCGAAAACAGGTTTTTAGAAATAAATAAACAGAAATACCTTATTTACAGAAGTATTCAGACCCTTTGCTATGCAAATTGAGGGCAGGTGCATCCTGTTTCCATTACCTGTGGTACATTCAATTGATTGGAGATGATTTGGAAAGACACACACCTGTCTATATAAGGTCCCATGGTTGACAGTGCATGTCAGAGCAAAAACCAAGCCATGAAGTTGAAGGAATTGTCCGTAGGGCTCAGAGACAGGATTGTGTCGAGGCACAGATCTGGGGAAAGGTACCAAAACATTTCTGCAGCATTGAAGGTCACCAAGAACACAGTGACCTTCCTGCATTCTTAAATGGAAGAAGTTTGGAACCACCAATATTCTTCCCGGAGGAAGCATGGCACAATCCCTACAGTGAAGCATGGTGGTGGCAGCATCATGCTGTGGGGGTGTTTTTTAGCGTCAGGATCGAGGAAAAGATTAACTGAGCAAAGTTCAAAGAGATCCTTGATGAAAACCTGCTCCAGAGCGCTCAGGACCTCAGAATGGGGGGAAGGTTCACCTTCCAACAGGATGACGACCCTAAACACACAGCAAAGACAACGCAGGTGTGGCTTCGGGACAAGTCTCTGAATGTTCTTGAGTGGGCCAGCCAGAGCCCAGACTTGAACCCGATCGATACTTATGTAAATGTGATATTTCAGTTTTTCATTGTTAATACATTTGTAAACATTTCTAAAAACCTGTTTTTGCTTTGTCATTAAGGGGTATTGTGTGTAGATTGATGAGGATGAAAAAATATATATACATTTTTAAAATAAGGCCGTTGCCAAACAATGTTCTGAATATTTCCCGAAGGCACTGTATATGTGTTAGGGCTGGGAATTGCCAGGGTCCTCTCGATACGATATTATCGCAGTACTTCGGTGCCGATAAGATATTATCGCAGTACTTCGGTGCCGATACGATATGTATTGTAATTGTCAGGATTCTCGTGATTCTATATGTATCGGGATTCGATACTGAGATTTTATACCGATTCAATGATCCAAACACATTGCTCACCATTTGTCTGCTGCAGACGGACAAAGACAGAGCCATGAGAAAACCAGTTTTGATCAGTCATTTGGCTGCCTGTTTAACAAGAAGATGGAGAACAAGGTATGAAGGAAGAATACTGTCGGTACAGCCAACTATCACAGAAATAATATCCCGATATGTACCTGTATCGAAACCCCGCCCCCCCCCCCCATTACTATAATGTGTGTTAAGCATTTACTCGTCCCACTGTCACAAAAAGCCATCTGTTATCTCAGCCCTCTGCTCAGCGTGTGTGTGCATGGGACATACCGGGAACAATAGGGGCATGGGGGTGGGTGTTTAACTAGGGATCCTTAACATCAAAGAGCAGGACATTAATTCTACCAGCTTGAGATTTCCCTGACATCCCTGTGGTACTGTCAACCAATCAATAAAGGCTGTGTCATTAATCAACCAATCACTAAAGGCTGTGTCATTAATCAACCAATCACTAAAGGCTGTGTCATTAATTAATCAACCAATCGATAAAGGCTGTTTCATTAATCAACAAATCAATCCCATCCACTTTCACTGCCCTGTACAAATACACCACTGTTCGGTAGTCTATACCAGGTAGGGTCTGGCAGTATCCAGATGTTCATACCTTCATAATGTTCCTGTACCATAGCAGGGTATATGGTATTAATGTCAGTGCAAACAGGGGCCACTTTTTCTTTCCCAACATAAATGTTTGTTGGGTTCCCAACCAATGTTCCCTCACATTTTTGGGGGCACTGAGAAAATTGTAGGTATTTTGAGCGGAAACGTGAACATTGTGAGAACTTCCGGCGTGCTTCTACGGTGAACACAGGCCTTATGGTTTGAGACAGTAGTCAATGGATGATTGTGGCTATCTGAGCATAATGTAGGCCTACCAACAAAACCAATGGAGCAAATCCCATAACATTTTCCCATGGAGATAGCTTTTGATTTCTATCATATAGCCTACAGTATCCTATATATGGTGTTCAATGCAGGCCTACATTGCTTGAGACATATAATAACAATAATTACCATACAGAGAATTAGACATTGTAGGCTACCCCTCTGTCTATTAGCTTATCTGTATATTCAAGCCTGTCTCAAAATACAAAATACAACACTGCCCCTTTAATTAAGACAGGATATTTTTTACCTGACTGTCTTTTTAAAGACAGCTTGAAATGTAGCCTCCACGTTTTGTGATCTTGTAGGAAGCAGTAACTCCCCATTGCTGACCTCTACTTATCTATAACTGGGCTAATAACTCGCCAACTGGAAAAGAATATCAGCAAATGTGCACACGCACAAGCTCTGTTCTGAACTGATCTGAAAAGCGCATTCACTCGCACAGGATTGAAAGACCTCTTATGGGCTACCCCGGCCAACAGAATTCTACTCCGCTGCGCTCTGGCTCTGCCTACGACAAAATCAGACTCAATCTTGCAAAGTTCGATTTGTTTTGGTTTGTTACATTGGAACGGGGCTGATGTAATGTTGATTCGATCACAGAAAAAATGTTGATCTGTATAGTGCCAACTAATGGGGGGGGGGGGGACTCAGTGAAGTTCAGTCTCTTACGTCCTGGCATGTCTTCTGCGTGGCAGTCCTGGAGGAGGTGCGTGGCTGCACACACACGCAGGATTCCCATAGTGGACGCTAGCTAAATGCTAACATGAGCAAGCGAACATAAATTAACTATTTTTTTTAACCTTTATTTAACTTGGCAAGTCAGTTAAGAACAAATTCTTATTTTCAATGACGGCCTAGGAACAGTGGGTTAACTGCCTGTTCAGGGGCAGAACGACAGGTTTGTACCTTGTCAGCTCGGGGATATGAACTTGCAACCTTTTGGTTACTAGTCCAATGCTCTAACCACTAGGCTACCCTGCCGCCCAGGTGGTGACAGATATTGCAGTGAGAGATATTCCAGCTCATAAAGTTATACAACTATCTCAAAAGGCTACTCACAGTTTGCTGCATGCACAAAACATATATTAGACAGCAAGGCTCTTGTTCCAGGAGAGGATTGATTGGCTATGCCGTAACCAAGAGGCTTGACCTTGCCATCTAGCCACTTAGTTAGCAAACCAGATACATAGCTGGAGTGCTGAGCTAGAGATCATTTATTTGTCACATCTTAGATAGTTAACTTCGAGCTAGTTATAAAGAGTGGCGTAGCACGTACCCCCGCAGCTCCCGTTGTTATACAAGACATGGCGAGGGGCGTGATTCGGCACAAGGCAAAACCAAGCTCCTTTACCACGTTCCTCACTTTAACATTATGAAGCTTGGGCCCAATTCCTAATGGCACCCTATTCCCTATATAGTCCATTACTTTGGACCAGGGCTCATTGTGCTCTGGTCAAAAGTAGTACACTATGTAGGGAATAGGGTGCCATCTGGGACTCACTCAACCTTGCTCTCTACAGTGAAGGTATCTAGTCTGCTCCACACAGTACATAGGTAGATGGGCCAAGGTGACTCAACAGTTACAGCCACCTGATTCCTGGGCCCCAGGGCAGTGACAAGAGTGGCCAGATGGGTTGTTGTCCTCATATCTCAGTCTGGGTCAGAGCCTGTCCCATACCGGGTCCTGCCTAGACAGAGCAGTCTTCTTCCACATCCCAAAAGACACACTAGTCCCTATATAGTGCACTACTTTTGACCAGAGCCCTATGGGCTACTATGTAGGGAATAGAGTGCCATTTGGGACGCTGTCTACTTGTCTGTTAGCCCCTATTCACTTCCCTGCTAATGACAGTGATCTCATTCTGTTCTGGGGAGTTAGTGGGTGCAGACACTTCACTACTGTCACTCACAGTACCTGCTGCTTATTATCACTCTGCTGAGAGAGATACAGAGACAGAGACAGAGGCAGTCGGAGAGACAGAGGCAGTCGGAGAGACAGAGGCAGTCGGAGAGACAGAGGCAGTCGGAGAGACAGAGGCAGTCGGAGAGACAGAGGCAGTCGGAGAGACAGAGGCAGTCGGAGAGACAGAGGCAGTCGGAGAGACAGAGGCAGTCGGAGAGACAGAGGCAGTCGGAGAGACTGAGGCAGAGTGTGAGAGACGGAGGCAGAGTGTGAGAGACGGAGGCAGAGTGTGAGAGACGGAGGCAGAGTGTGAGAGACGGAGGCAGAGTGTGAGAGACGGAGGCGGAGTGTGAGAGACGGAGGCGGAGTGTGAGAGACGGAGGCGGAGTGTGAGAGACGGAGGCGGAGTGTGAGAGACGGAGGCGGAGTGTGAGAGACGGAGGCGGAGTGTGAGAGACGGAGGCGGAGTGTGAGAGACGGAGGCAGTCGGAGAGACGGAGGCAGAGTGTGAGAGACGGAGGCAGAGTGTGAGAGACGGAGGCAGTCGGAGAGACGGAGGCGGAGTGTGAGAGACGGAGGCAGAGTGTGAGAGACGGAGGCAGAGTGTGAGAGACGGAGGCAGAGTGTGAGAGACGGAGGCAGAGTGTGAGAGACGGAGGCAGAGTGTGAGAGACGGAGGCAGAGTGTGAGAGACGGAGGCAGAGTGTGAGAGACGGAGGCAGAGTGTGAGAGACGGAGGCGGAGTGTGAGAGACGGAGGCGGAGTGTGAGAGACGGAGGCGGAGTGTGAGAGACGGAGGCGGAGTGTGAGAGACGGAGGCGGAGTGTGAGAAACGGAGGCAGTCGGAGAGACGGAGGCAGAGTGTGAGAAACGGAGGCAGTCGGAGAGACGGAGGCGGAGTGTGAGAGACGGAGGCAGAGTGTGAGAGACTGAGGCAGAGTGTGAGAGACGGAGGCAGAGTGTGAGAGACGGAGGCAGAGTGTGAGAGACGGAGGCGGAGTGTGAGAGACGGAGGCGGAGTGTGAGAGACGGAGGCGGAGTGTGAGAGACGGAGGCGGAGTGTGAGAGACGGAGGCGGAGTGTGAGAGACGGAGGCGGAGTGTGAGAGACGGAGGCGGAGTGTGAGAGACGGAGGCGGAGTGTGAGAAACGGAGGCAGTCGGAGAGACGGAGGCAGAGTGTGAGAAACGGAGGCAGTCGGAGAGACGGAGGCGGAGTGTGAGACGGAGGCAGAGTGTGAGAGACTGAGGCAGAGTGTGAGAGACGGAGGCAGAGTGTGAGAGACGGAGGCAGAGTGTGAGAGACGGAGGCGGAGTGTGAGAGACGGAGGCGGAGTGTGAGAGACGGAGGCGGAGTGTGAGAGACGGAGGCGGAGTGTGAGAGACGGAGGCGGAGTGTGAGAGACGGAGGCGGAGTGTGAGAAACGGAGGCAGAGTGTGAGAAACGGAGGCAGAGTGTGAGAGACGGAGGCAGAGTGTGAGAGACGGAGGCAGTCGGAGAGACGGAGGCAGTCGGAGAGACGGAGGCAGTCGGAGAGACGGAGGCAGAGTGTGAG
This sequence comes from Oncorhynchus gorbuscha, assembly GCF_021184085.1. Taxonomy (NCBI): domain Eukaryota; kingdom Metazoa; phylum Chordata; class Actinopteri; order Salmoniformes; family Salmonidae; genus Oncorhynchus; species Oncorhynchus gorbuscha. Next base: position 17,505,742 of record NC_060193.1, read on the forward strand.
AGACGGAGGCAGAGTGTGAGAGACGGAGGCAGAGTGTGAGAGACGGAGGCAGAGTGTGAGAGACGGAGGCAGAGTGTGAGAGACGGAGGCAGAGTGTGAGAGACGGAGGCAGAGTGTGAGAGACGGAGGCAGAGTGTGAGAGACGGAGGCAGAGTGTGAGAGACGGAGGCAGAGTGTGAGAGACGGAGGCAGAGTGTGAGAGACGGAGGCGGAGTGTGTCCGACAGAGAGAGGCAGAGTGTGTCCGACAGAGAGAGGCAGAGTGTGTCCGACAGAGAGAGGCAGAGTGTGTCCGACAGAGAGAGGCAGAGTGTGTCCGACAGAGAGAGGCAGAGTGTGTCCGACAGAGAGAGGCAGAGTGTGTCCGACAGAGTGTGTCCGGCAGAGTGTGTCCGGCAGAGTGTGTCCGGCAGAGTGTGTCCGACAGAGTGTGTCCGACAGAGAGAGAGAGTGTGTCAGGCAGAGTGTGTCAGGCAGAGTGTGTCAGGCAGAGTGTGTCAGGCAGAGTGTGTCAGGCAGAGTGTGTCCGACAGAGAGAGAGAGAGTGTGTCCGACAGAGAGAGAGAGTGTGTCCGACAGAGAGAGAGAGAGTGTGTCCGACAGAGAGGCAGAGTGTGTCCGACAGAGAGGCAGAGTGTGTCCGACAGAGAGGCAGAGTGTGTCCGACAGAGAGAGGCAGAGTGTGTCCGACAGAGAGAGGCAGAGTGTGTCCGACAGAGAGAGGCAGAGTGTGTCCGACAGAGAGAGGCAGAGTGTGTCCGACAGAGAGAGGCAGAGTGTGTCCGACAGAGAGAGGCAGAGTGTGTCCGACAGAGAGAGGCAGAGTGTGTCCGACAGAGAGAGGCAGAGTGTGTCCGACAGAGAGAGGCAGAGTGTGTCCGACAGAGAGAGGCAGAGTGTGTCCGACAGAGAGAGGCAGAGTGTGTCCGACAGAGAGAGGCAGAGTGTGTCCGACAGAGAGAGGCAGAGTGTGTCCGACAGAGAGAGGCAGAGTGTGTCCGACAGAGAGAGGCAGAGTGTGTCCGACAGAGAGAGGCAGAGTGTGTCCGACAGAGAGAGGCAGAGTGTGTCCGACAGAGAGAGGCAGAGTGTGTCCGACAGAGAGAGGCAGAGTGTGTCCGACAGAGAGAGAGAGAGTGTGTCCGACAGAGAGGCAGAGTGTGTCCGACAGAGAGAGAGTGTGTCCGACAGAGAGAGAGAGAGTGTGTCAGACAGAGGGAGAGAGAGTGTGTCAGACAGAGGGAGAGAGAGTGTGTCAGACAGAGGGAGAGAGAGTGTGTCAGACAGAGGGAGAGAGAGTGTGTCAGACAGAGGGAGAGAGAGTGTGTCAGACAGAGGGAGAGAGAGTGTGTCAGACAGAGGGAGAGAGAGTGTGTCCGACAGAGGGAGAGAGAGTGTGTCAGAGAGAGAGAGAGTGTGTCCGACAGAGAGGCAGAGTGTGTCCGACAAAGAGAGAGAGAGTGTGTCCGACAGAGAGAGGCAGAGTGTGTCCGACAGAGAGAGGCAGAGTGTGTCCGACAGAGAGAGAGAGAGTGTGTCCGACAGAGAGAGGCAGAGTGTGTCCGACAGAGAGAGGCAGAGTGTGTCCGACAGAGAGAGAGAGAGAGTGTGTCCGACAGAGAGAGGCAGAGTGTGTCCGACAGAGGCAGAGTGTGTCCGACAGAGAGAGAGAGAGAGTGTGTCCGACAGAGAGAGAGAGAGTGTGTCCGACAGAGAGAGAGAGAGTGTGTCCGACAGAGAGAGAGAGAGTGTGTCCGACAGAGAGAGAGAGAGTGTGTCCGACAGAGAGGCAGAGTGTGTCCGACAAAGAGAGAGAGAGTGTGTCCGACAGAGAGAGGCAGAGTGTGTCCGACAGAGAGAGGCAGAGTGTGTCCGACAGAGAGAGAGAGAGTGTGTCCGACAGAGAGAGGCAGAGTGTGTCCGACAGAGAGAGGCAGAGTGTGTCCGACAGAGAGAGAGAGAGTGTGTCCGACAGAGAGAGAGAGTGTGTCCGACAGAGAGAGGCAGAGTGTGTCCGACAGAGAGAGGCAGAGTGTGTCCGACAGAGAGAGAGAGAGAGTGTGTCCGACAGAGAGAGAGAGAGTGTGTCCGACAGAGAGAGAGAGAGTGTGTCCGACAGAGAGAGAGAGAGTGTGTCCGACAGAGAGAGAGAGAGTGTGTCCGACAGAGAGAGAGAGAGTGTGTCCGACAGAGAGAGGCAGAGTGTGTCCGACAGAGAGAGGCAGAGTGTGTCCGACAGAGAGAGGCAGAGTGTGTCCGACAGAGAGAGGCAGAGTGTGTCCGACAGAGAGAGGCAGAGTGTGTCCGACAGAGAGGCAGAGTGTGTCCGACAGAGAGGCAGAGTGTGTCCGACAGAGAGGCAGAGTGTGTCCGACAGAGAGGGAGAGAGTGTGTCCGACAGAGAGGCAGAGTGTGTCCGACAGAGAGAGGCAGAGTGTGTCCGACAGAGAGAGAGAGAGTGTGTCCGACAGAGAGAGAGAGAGTGTGTCCGACAGAGAGAGAGAGAGTGTGTCCGACAGAGAGGCAGAGTGTGCCCGACAGAGGGAGAGAGAGTGTGTCCGACAGAGAGAGAGAGAGTGTGTCCGACAGAGAGAGAGAGAGTGTGTCCGACAGAGAGAGAGAGAGTGTGTCCGACAGAGAGGCAGAGTGTGTCCGACAAAGAGAGAGAGAGTGTGTCCGACAGAGAGAGGCAGAGTGTGTCCGACAGAGAGAGGCAGAGTGTGTCCGACAGAGAGAGAGAGTGTGTCCGACAGAGAGAGGCAGAGTGTGTCCGACAGAGAGAGGCAGAGTGTGTCCGACAGAGAGAGAGAGAGTGTGTCCGACAGAGAGAGAGAGAGTGTGTCCGACAGAGAGAGGCAGAGTGTGTCCGACAGAGAGAGGCAGAGTGTGTCCGACAGAGAGAGAGAGAGTGTGTCCGACAGAGAGAGAGAGAGTGTGTCCGACAGAGGAGAGAGAGTGTGTCCGACAGAGAGAGAGAGAGTGTGTCCGACAGAGAGAGAGAGAGTGTGTCCGACAGAGAGAGGCAGAGTGTGTCCGACAGAGAGAGGCAGAGTGTGTCCGACAGAGAGAGGCAGAGTGTGTCCGACAGAGAGAGGCAGAGTGTGTCCGACAGAGAGAGGCAGAGTGTGTCCGACAGAGAGGCAGAGTGTGTCCGACAGAGAGGCAGAGTGTGTCCGACAGAGAGGGAGAGAGTGTGTCCGACAGAGAGGCAGAGTGTGTCCGACAGAGAGAGGCAGAGTGTGTCCGACAGAGAGAGGCAGAGTGTGTCCGACAGAGAGAGGCAGAGTGTGTCCGACAGAGAGAGAGAGAGTGTGTCCGACAGAGAGAGAGAGAGTGTGTCTGACAGAGAGGCAGAGTGTGCCCGACAGAGGGAGAGAGAGTGTGTCCGACAGAGAGAGAGAGAGAGTGTGTCCGACAGAGAGGCAGAGTGTGTCCGACAGAGAGAGAGAGAGTGTGTCCGACAGAGAGGCAGAGTGTGTCCGACAGAGGGAGAGAGAGTGTGTCCGACAGAGAGGCAGAGTGTGTCCGACAGAGAGGCAGAGTGTGTCCGACAGAGAGAGAGAGAGTGTGTCCGACAGAGAGGCAGAGTGTGTCCGACAGAGAGAGAGAGAGTGTGTCCGACAGAGAGGCAGAGTGTGTCCGACAGAGAGAGAGAGAGTGTGTCCGACAGAGAGGCAGAGTGTGTCCGACAGAGAGGCAGAGTGTGTCCGACAGAGAGGCAGAGTGTGTCCGACAGAGAGAGAGAGAGTGTGTCCGACAGAGAGGCAGAGTGTGTCCGACAGAGAGAGAGAGAGTGTGTCCGACAGAGGGAGAGAGAGTGTGTCCGACAGAGAGGCAGAGTGTGTCCGACAGAGAGGCAGAGTGTGTCCGACAGAGAGAGAGAGAGTGTGTCCGACAGAGAGGCAGAGTGTGTCCGACAGAGAGGCAGAGTGTGTCCGACAGAGAGAGAGAGAGTGTGTCCGACAGAGAGGCAGAGTGTGTCCGACAGAGAGGCAGAGTGTGTCCGACAGAGAGGCAGAGAGAGTGTGTCCGACAGAGGCGGAGAGAGTGTGTCCGACAGAGGGGGAGAGAGTGTGTCCGACAGAGGGGGAGAGAGTGTGTCCGACAGAGGGAGAGAGAGTGTGTCCGACAGAGGGAGAGAGAGTGTGTCCGACAGAGGGAGAGAGAGTGTGTCCGACAGAGGGAGAGAGAGTGTGTCCGACAGAGGGAGAGAGAGTGTGTCCGACAGAGGGAGAGAGAGTGTGTCCGACAGAGAGAGAGCAGAGTGTGTCCGACAGAGAGAGGCAGAGTGTGTCCGACAGAGAGGCAGAGTGTGTCCGACAGAGAGGCAGAGTGTGTCCGACAGAGAGGCAGAGTGTGTCCGACAGAGAGGCAGAGTGTGTCCGACAGAGAGGCAGAGTGTGTCCGACAGAGAGGCAGAGTGTGTCCGACAGAGGGAGAGAGAGTGTGTCCGACAGAGGGAGAGAGAGTGTGTCCGACAGAGAGAGGCAGAGTGTGTCAGACAGAGAGAGGCAGAGTGTGTCCGACAGAGAGAGGCAGAGTGTGTCCGACAGAGAGAGAGAGAGTGTGTCCGACAGAGAGAGAGTGTGTCCGACAGAGAGAGGCAGAGTGTGTCCGACAGAGAGGCAGAGTGTGTCCGACAGAGAGGCAGAGTGTGTCCGACAGAGAGGCAGAGTGTGTCCGACAGAGAGGCAGAGTGTGTCCGACAGAGAGGCAGAGTGTGTCCGACAGAGAGGCAGAGTGTGTCCGACAGAGAGGCAGAGTGTGTCCGACAGAGAGGCAGAGAGAGTGTGTCCGACAGAGGGAGAGAGAGTGTGTCCGACAGAGGGAGAGAGAGTGTGTCCGACAGAGGGAGAGAGAGTGTGTCCGACAGAGGGAGAGAGAGTGTGTCCGACAGAGGGAGAGAGAGTGTGTCCGACAGAGGGAGAGAGAGTGTGTCCGACAGAGGGAGAGAGAGTGTGTCCGACAGAGGGAGAGAGAGTGTGTCCGACAGAGGGAGAGAGAGTGTGTCCGACAGAGAGAGAGAGAGTGTGTCCGACAGAGAGAGAGAGAGTGTGTCCGACAGAGAGAGAGAGAGTGTGTCCGACAGAGAGAGAGAGAGTGTGTCCGACAGAGAGAGAGAGAGAGAGTGTGTCCGACAGAGAGAGAGAGAGAGAGTGTGTCCGACAGAGAGAGAGAGAGAGAGTGTGTCAGACAGAGGGAGACAGAGGGAGAGAGAGTGTGTCCGACAGAGAGAGAGAGTGTGTCAGACAGAGGGAGAGAGAGAGAAGGCAAGGTAGAAAATGGAAGCATTTGATCGGGATATGGGGGAAGGTTTGCTCTACGTAGGGGTCTCCCTTGGGAACTCTCTCTTGCTCGTCAGCTGAGGTAGCTCGCTATACACACAGTAGATAAACGATCCTTCCTTCCATCCTTCCGATCCCTCTCTTTATTTTTGAGGATGTAACAGTAGCTGTGGAGAACTGGGTTAGGCATCACCTGGAGAGACAGAGTAAGAAAGACAGAGAGAGAGAGAGAGAGAGAGAGATTCATTCCAGCTCTAGTACATTCTTGATTGTCCATTCGAGAGGGGTATCAATTTAACAAGATGTCACTGAGTTTAATCTCTACTCACTTCATAGCAAATTTCAGTAAGTGTCTTATTCATTGTACAATGACACAACCCAAAAATATGTGACTGCAAAAGTGCTACTCCAAAAAAATGTTTTTAATCGATACTGGTAAAGAACAATGGACCCAACAAGAGGTAAAATGAGATGTTAAAAACCTTATTGTTTCTAAACACTTTACTCCCAGGTGACCTATAATATGATCCGATCTTGGGTAACCAATCATGTGGTCTGAGTGGGTGGGTGAGACACAGAAAAAGCACATCTTCCTCTGCCTTACAACATCTTAGACGTTAACAGAGGGTTTTGGTGAGTGATTTAAAGAAGAGGGGGGGGAAGGGATTTTTTACGAAACCTCCAACGCTTTCACACACACACACACACACACACACACACACACACACACACACACACACACACACACACACACACACACACACACACACACACACACACACACACACACACACACACACACACACACACACACACACACACACACACACACACACACACACACACACACAGTGTGAGTGATGAGCCACCCAGGGCACTAAAACTAATGTGAAAAGACCAGTGCTGCAGCCTCCTTAGTGATTAATGCTCCTACACCGTCTCAGGCGCTAATGGAGCTGTAATGGAGACAGAGGGCAGGGTGTGTGTGTGTGTAACATACCAGTGGTAGTGTGTGTAGTGAATGACAGGGCACAGGTTAGTGTGTATGACAGAAATGCTGGAGCTTGTAGGTCTTCTTGAGATGGGTGGGGCATGTTAACTATTCATGTTTAAATAATGATTTGCCATATGTTGCGTGAGAAGTGTGCATATGAGTGTATGTGCATAGATGTGTGTGTGTAAGCATGTGTGTGTGCTCCTGGTCTCATCTGTTAGGGTGACATGGGGACAAAACAATGAAGTGTATTGTATAGCTGTCCGGAAGACAGGGAGGAGGGGGGTCCCCATCCTATACCCAGAGACACCGTACTAAACTCATTCCCTGGTCTACTGCGGGACAAACCAACACCTTGACCGTTAGACCCAGAGGAAATTTGCTTCTACCTCATCACGTGACCATGAGCAACTATGACCGACCCATGTCTGCTACACACGCGCACACACACACGGGCACACGCGCACACACACACGGGCACGCGCGCACACACACACGGGCACGCTTAACCCTAACAAAGGGATGATCTGTATCAAGTATGAACACACACTAAAGCAGACACAAGCTGTTAATGAGCTTTTGTTTAATCTTACACACACACACACACACACACACACACACACACACACACACACACACACACACACACACACACACACACACACACACACACACACACACACACACACACACACACACACACACACACACACACACACACACACACACACACACAGCAAGGGTGTGCGCTGTCTAGACTAAATGCCTATCGACTGAATTACCCTTATGGGTTTCATCTGAATGGTTAGACAATAATCTTGTTAAGCACAATAAAAAGGGTTAGGGAGGGGGGGGGGGGTCATATCATAACATCACACCATATTCTCCTACTAATGCACGCCCACGGCAGGGAAGCATATCATTCTCCTATACCAGTTAGAATAAAAAAATCTGTCACATTAAAAGTTCAAAATCTTTCCAAATGAAATAGTGTTTAAAGCTCTTGTAATAGCTCTCTCCTCCTTCCATTCCTCCTTCAAATCAAATTTTATTTGTCACATACACATGGTTAGCAGATGTTAATGCGAGTGTAGCGAAATGCTTGTGCTTCTAGTTCCGACAATGCAGTAATAACCAACAAGTAATCTAACTAACAATTCCAAAACTACTGTCTTATACACAGTGTAAGGGGATAAGGAACATGTACATAAGGATATATGAATGAGTGATGGTACAGAGCAGCATACAGTAGATGGTATCGAGTACAGTATATACATATGAGATGAGTGTGTAGACAAAGTAAACAAAGTGGCATAGTTAAAGTGGCTAGTGATACATGTGTTACATAAGGATGCAGTCGATGTTGTAGAGTACAGTATATACATATGCATATGAGATGAATAATGTAGGGTAAGTAACATTATATAAGGTAGCATTGTTTAAAGTGGCTAGTGATATATTTACATCATTTCCCATCAATTCCCATTATTAAAATGGCTGGAGTTGGGTCAGTGTCAATGACAGTGTGTTGGCAGCAGCCACTCAATGTTAGTGGTGGCTATTTAACAGTCTGATGGCCTTGAGATAGAAGCTGTTTTTCAGTCTCTCGGTCCCAGCTTTGATGCACCTGTACTGACCTCGCCTTCTGGATGATAGCGGGGTGAACAGGCAGTGGTTCGGTGGTTGATGTCCTTGATGATCTTTATGGCCTTCCTGTAACAACGGGTGGTGTAGGTGTCCTGGAGGGCAGGTAGTTTGCCCCCGGTGATGCGTTGTGCAGTCCTCACTACCCTCTGGAGAGCCTTACGGTTGAGGGCGGAGCAGTTGCCGTACCAGGCGGTGATACAGCCCGCCAGGATGCTCTCGATTGTGCATCTGTAGAAGTTTGTGAGTGCTTTTGGTGACAAGCCAAATTTCTTCAGCCTCCTGAGGTTGAATAGGCGCTGCTGCGCCTTCTTCACGACGCTGTCAGTGTGAGTGGACCAATTCAGTTTGACTGATGTGTATGCCGAGGAACTTAAAACTAGCTACCCTCTCCACCACTGTTCCATCGATGTGGATAGGGGGGTGTTCCCTCTGCTGTTTCCTGAAGTCCACAATCATCTCCTTAGTTTTGTTGACGTTGAGTGTGAGGTTATTTTCCTGACACCACACTCCAAGGGCCCTCACCTCCTCCCTGTAGGCCGTCTCGTCGTTGTTGGTAATCAAGCCTACCACTGTTGTGTCGTCCGCAAACTTGATGATTGAGTTGGAGGCGTGCGTGGCCACGCAGTCGTGGGTGAACAGGGAGTACAGGAGAGGGCTCAGAACGCACCCTTGTGGGGCCCCCGTGTTGAGGATCAGCGGGGAGGAGATGTTGTTGCCTACCCTCACCACCTGGGGGCGGCCCGTCAGGAAGTCCAGTACCCAGTTGCACAGGGCGGGGTCGAGACCCAGGGTCTCGAGCTTGATGACGAGCTTGGAGGGTACTATGGTGTTGAATGCCGAGCTGTAGTCGATGAACAGCATTCTCACATAGGTATTCCTCTTGTCCAGGTGGGTTAGGGCAGTGTGCAGTGTGGTTGAGATTGCATCGTCTGTGGACCTATTTGGGCGGTAAGCAAATTGGAGTGGGTCTAGGGTGTCAGGTAGGGTGGAGGTGATATGGTCCTTGACTAGTCTCTCAAAGCACTTCATGATGACGGAAGTGAGTGCTACGGGGCGGTAGTCGTTTAGCTCAGTTACCTTAGCTTTCTTGGGAACAGGAACAATGGTGGCCCTCTTGAAACATGTGGGAACAGCAGACTGGTATAGGGATTGATTGAATATGTCCGTAAACACACCGGCCAGCTGGTCTGCGCATGCTCGGAGGGCGCGGCTGGGGATGCCGTCTGGGCCTGCAGCCTTGCGAGGGTTAACACGTTTAAATGTCTTACTCACCTCGGCTGCAGTGAAGGAGAGACTGCATGTTTCCGTTGCAGGCCGTGTCAGTGGCACTGTATTGTCCTCAAAGCGGGCAAAAAGTTATTTAGTCTGCCTGGGAGCAAGACATCCTGGTCCGTGACTGGGCTGGATTTCATCTTGTAGTCCGTGATTGACTGTAGACCCTGCCACATGCCTCTTGTGTCTGAGCCATTGAATTGAGATTCCACTTTGTCTCTGTACTGACGCTTAGCTTGTTTAATAGCCTTACGGAGGGAATAGCTGCACTGTTTGTATTCAGTCATGTTGCCAGACACCTTGCCCTGATTAAAAGCAGTGGTTCGCGCTTTCAGTTTCACGCGAATGCTGCCATCAATCCACGGTTTCTGGTTAGGGAAAGTTTTTATCGTTGCTATGGGAACGACATCTTCGACGCACGTTCTAATGAACTCGCACACCGAATCAGCGTATTCGTCAATATTCCCATCTGACGCAATACGAAACATGTCCCAGTCCACGTGATGGAAGCAGTCTTGGAGTGTAGAGTCAGCTTGGTCTGACCAGCGTTGGACAGACCTCAGCGTGGGAGCCTCTTGTTTTAATTTCTGTCTGTAGGCAGGGATCAGCAAAATGGAGTCGTGGTCAGCTTTTCCGAAAGGGGGCGGGGCAGGGCCTTATATGCGTCGCGGAAGTTAGAGTAACAATGATCCAAGGTTTTACCACCCCTGGTTGCGCAATCGATATGCTGATAAAATTTAGGGAGTCTTGTTTTCAGATTGGCTTTGTTAAAATCCCCAGCTACAATGAATGCAGCCTCCGGATAAATGTTTTCCAGTTTGCAAAGAGTTAAATAAAGTTCGTTCAGAGCCATCGATGTGTCTGCTTGGGGGGGATATATACGGCTGTGATTATAATCGAAGAGAATTCTCTTGGAAGATAATGCGGTCTACATTTGATTGTGAGGAATTCTAAATCAGGTGAACAGAAGGATTTGAGTTCCTGTATGTTTCCTTCATCACACCATGTCCCGTTAGTCATGAGGCATACGCCCCTCCACTCTTCTTACCAGATAGATGTTTGTTTCTGTCGGCGCGATGCGTGGAGAAACCCGTTGGCTGCACCGCCCTGGATAGCGTTTTCCCAGTAAGCCATGTCTCCGTAAAGCAGAGAACGTTGCAGTCTCTGATGTCCCTCTGGAATGCCACCCTTGCTCGGATTTCATCAACCTTGTTGTCGAGAGACTGGACATTGGCAAGAAGAATACTGGGAAGTGGTGCGCGATGTGCCCTTTTTCGGAGTCTGACCAGAACACCGCCGCGTTTCCCTCTTTTTCGGAGTCGTTTCTTTGGGTCGCTGCATGCGATCCATTCCGTTGTCCTGTTTGTAAGGCAGAACACAGGATCCGCGTCGCGGAAAACATATTCTTGGTCGTACTGATGGTGAGTTGACGCTGATCTTATATTCAGTAGTTCTTCTCGACTGTATGTAATGAAACCTAAGATGACCTGGGGTACTAATGTAAGAAATAACACGTAAAAAAACAAAAAACTGCATAGTTTCCTAGGAACGCGAAGCGAGGCGGCCATCTCAGTCGGCGCCGGAAGTCACTGTACTGCACTGTACTGCACTGGTAGAGTCCTCGCCACTTCCTTCAACCACGGGCTGGGATACCCTCAACCCTTCTCCAATAGAGTGCGTCATCTGTGGATATATTGGGGCGCTATGCGAATTGGAGTGGGTTGATTGTGTTGACGTGAGCCATGACCAGCCTTTCAAAGCATTTCATGGCTACAGCTGTGGGTGCTACGGGGCGATAGTCATTTAGACAGGTTACCTTGGCGTTCTTGGGCGCAGGGACTATGGTGGTCTGCTTGAAACATGTAGGTATTACACACGGGGTCAAGAAGAGTTTGAAAAGGTCAGTTGCCTTTTTCTTTCATCCTATCTGCAGTTAGCGACCCCCGTACGGAGATAATTACAGCTAAGTGGTATTGAGCTTCTCTAAATCTGTTCAATTGAATCGGAATGAAGTCAAATAAACGGGGCGGTGCTTCTTGAACCTTGGAACCAGCAGCTTAGGAATGAATACTGTGGGATCCCTCTGAGCTTTTACCAGAGACCAAGTCTGCGTCTCAAATGAAACCCTGTGGGTCCTGGTCAAAAGTAGTGAACTATATAAGGAATAGGGTGTGAATTGGGATGCATGACATTAATCGCTAGTATATACATGGGACATCTTAAAGATGCACTCCAGGATCTCAAAGCACAACAAACTGTATTCGTAACATATCGTACAAACTGGATGACGTAATGGATGAAGCCATTAATTTAATGGCTTCGTACACAAAAAACGGGGACCACTTTTGGCTCATGAGCAACACTTTCAAAACTACTGGCTGAAATTATACAATGGTTTGAGAGTGCATCTTTAATAGAATCATCTTGAATCTGTATAATCTATTAATATCTAATATTCTATTCACATTTGAACTATTATTCATCTATTAATAAAATGTTTGATCTGTAGTTACAGCAACACTAAAGTGGCGTGTATCTCACACATCACATCACACACAGCCTGGGCTGGCGTGCCTGGTTGTCCCGTCCTGTCTGTTGGCACACTCTCTGTTCTGACAGAGGTGGGGAGGGCTTCAGCTTCCTCCTACCTCTTCCTTCCTACCTGTCCCTTCCTATCTCCCGCCTTTCTCTTAGTATCTCCCCTCCTCTCCGGCCCCTCCTACCTCCCACTTCTTCTGAGTACCCCATCTAAATAATTATAATAATTAGAATTGGTTGTCCCATCCTGTCCTGAATAGGGTCGCACAATACAGAGAATAAGGGAATAAGCAGCAATCCTCCAAAAAGGATTTCTCGAAACCAGGAAAGTTCACAGATTTATGTAACCCTGACTGTTGGCACAGGCTCTGCTCTGACAGATGGTGGGGTGGCTTCATCTTCAGAGGCGTGCCCACTCCCGCCCTCCTACCTCTCCCCTGTTACCGCCCTTCTCCTACCTACCCCCTCATACCTCTCCCTCCTCCTGCCACCTTCCTCCTACTGCCCCTTCCTCTCAGTATCCCTCATACCGCCCCCTTCCTCTTAGTATCCCCCCTCATACCTCTCCCTCCTCCTGCCACCTTCCTCCTACTGCCCCTTCCTCTCAGTATCCCTCATACCGCCCCCTTCCTCTTAGTATCCCCCTCATACCTCTCCCTCCTCCTGCCACCTTCCTCCTACTGCCCCTTCCTCTCAGTATCCCTCATACCGCCCCCTTCCTCTTAGTATCCCCCTCATACCTCTCCCTCCTCCTGCCACCTTCCTCCTACTGCCCCTTCCTCTCAGTATCCCTCATACCGCCCCCTTCCTCTTAGTATCCCCCCTCATACCTCTCCCTCCTCCTGCCACCTTCCTCCTACTGCCCCTTCCTCTCAGTATCCCTCATACCGCCCCCTTCCTCTTAGTATCCCCCTCATAAGGCCCCTTCCTCTTAGTATCCCCCTCATACCTCTCCCTCCTCCTGCCACCTTCCTCCTACTGCCCCTTCCTCTCAGTATCCCTCATACCGCCCCCTTCCTCTTAGTATCCCCCCTCATACCGCCCCCTTCCTCTTAGTATCCCCCTCATACCGCCCTTCCTCTTAGTATCCCCCCTCATACCGCCCCTTCCTCTTAGTATCCCCCCTCATACCTCTCCCTCCTCCTGCCACCTTCCTCCTACTGCCCCTTCCTCTCAGTATCCCTTATACCGCCCCCTTCCTCTTAGTATCCCCCTCATACCTCTCCCTCCTCCTGCCACCTTCCTCCTACTGCCCCTTCCTCTCAGTATCCCTCCTACCGCCCCTTCCTCTCAGTATTCCTCATACCGCCCCTTCCTCTTAGTATCCCCCTCATACCTCTCCCTCCTCCTGCCACCTTCCTCCTACTGCCCCTTCCTCTCAGTATCCCTCCTACCGCCCCTTCCTCTCAGTATCCCTCATACCGCCCCTTCCTCTTAGTATCCCCCCTCATACCTCTCCCTCCTCCTGCCACCTTCCTCCTACTGCCCCTTCCTCTCAGTATCCCTCATACCGCCCCCTTCCTCTTAGTATCCCCCCTCATACCTCTCCCTCCTCCTGCCACCTTCCTCCTACTGCCCCTTCCTCTCAGTATCCCTCATACCGCCCCCTTCCTCTTAGTATCCCCCCTCATACCTCTCCCTCCTCCTGCCACCTTCCTCCTACTGCCCCTTCCTCTCAGTATCCCTCATACCGCCCCCTTCCTCTTAGTATCCCCCTCATAAGGCCCCTTCCTCTTAGTATCCCCCCTCATACCTCTCCCTCCTCCTGCCACCTTCCTCCTACTGCCCCTTCCTCTCAGTATCCCTCATACCGCCCCCTTCCTCTTAGTATCCCCCCTCATACCGCCCCCTTCCTCTTAGTATCCCCCTCATACCGCCCCTTCCTCTTAGTATCCCCCTCATACCGCCCCCTTCCTCTTAGTATCCCCCTCATACCTCTCCCTCCTCCTGCCACCTTCCTCCTACTGCCCCTTCCTCTCAGTATCCCTTATACCGCCCCCTTCCTCTTAGTATCCCCCTCATACCTCTCCCTCCTCCTGCCACCTTCCTCCTACTGCCCCTTCCTCTCAGTATCCCTCCTACCGCCCCTTCCTCTCAGTATTCCTCATACCGCCCCTTCCTCTTAGTATCCCCCTCATACCTCTCCCTCCTCCTGCCACCTTCCTCCTACTGCCCCTTCCTCTCAGTATCCCTCCTACCGCCCCTTCCTCTCAGTATCCCTCATACCGCCCCCTTCCTCTTAGTATACCCCCTCATACCTCTCCCTCCTCCCTGCCACCTTCCTCCTACTGCCCCTTCCTCTCAGTATCCCTCATACCGCCCCCTTCCTCTTAGTATCCCCCTCATACCGCCCCCTTCCTCTTAGTATCCCCCTCATACCGCCCCTTCCTCTTAGTATCCCCCTCATACCGCCCCCTTCCTCTTAGTACCCCCTACTACCGCCCCCTTCCTCTTAGTATCCCCCTCATACCGCCCCTTCCTCTTAGTATCCCCCTCCTACCGCCCCTTCCTCGTAGTATCCCCCCTCATACCGCCCCCTTCCTCTTAGTATCCTCCCTCCCGCCCTCTTCCTCTTAGTACCCCCTACTACCGCCCCCTTCCTCTTAGTCTCCCCCTCATACCGCCCCCTTCCTCTTAGTATCCCCCTCCTACCGCCCCTTCCTCTTAGTATCCCCCTCATACCGCCCCTTCCTCTTAGTATCCCCCTCCTACCGCCCCCTTCCACTTAGTATTCCCCCTACCGCCCCCTTCCTCTTAGTATCACCCTCCTACCGCCCCTTCCTCTTAGTGTCCCCCTCCTACCGCCCCCTTTCTCTTAGTATCCCCCTCCTACCTCCCCCTTTCTCTTAGTATCCCCCCTCATACCGCCCCCTTCCTCGTAGTATCCCCCTCCTACCGCCCCCTTCCTCTTAGTATCCCCCCTACCGCCCCTTCCTCTTTGTGTCCCCCCTACCGACCCTTCCTCTTAGTATCACCCCTCCTACCGCCCCCTTCCTCTTAGTATCCCCCCTACCGCCCCTCCCTCTTAGTATCCCCCCCATACCGCCCCTTCCTCTTAGTATCCCACCTCCTACCGCCCCTTCCTCTTAGTATCCCACCTCCTACCTCCCCCTTCCTCTTAGTATCCCCCCTCCTACCGCCCCCTTCCTCTTAGTATCCCCCTCCTACCGCCCCCTTCCTCTTAGTATCCCCCCTACCGCCCCTTCCTCTTGTGTCCCCCCTACCGACCCTTCCTCTTAGTATCACCCCTCCTACCGCCCCCTTCCTCTTAGTATCCCCCCTACCGCCCCTCCCTCTTAGTATCCCCCTCATACCGCCCCTTCCTCTTAGTATCCCACCTCCTACCGCCCCTTCCTCTTAGTATCCCACCTCCTACCTCCCCTTCCTCTTAGTATCCCCCTCCTACCGCCCCCTTCCTCTTAGTATCCCCCTCCTACCGCCCCCTTCCTCTTAGTATCCCACCTCATACCGCCCCTTCCTCTTAGTATCCCCCTCCTACCGCCCCTTCCTCTTAGTATCCCACCTCCTACCGCCCCTTCCTCTTAGTATCCCACCTCCTACCTCCCCCTTCCTCTTAGTATCCCCCTCCTACCGCCCCTTTCTCTTAGTATCCCCCTCATACCGCCCCCTTCCTCTTAGTATCCCCCCTCATACCGCCCCTTCCTCTTAGTATCCCCCTCATACCGCCCCTTCCTCTTAGTATCCCCCTCATACCGCCCCCTTCCTCTTAGTATCCCCCTCCTACCGCCCCCTTCCTCGTAGTATCCCCCTCATACCGCCCCCTTCCTCTTAGTATCCTCCCTCCCGCCCTCTTCCTCTTAGTACCCCCTACTACCGCCCCTTCCTCTTAGTATCCCCCCTCATACCGCCCCTTCCTCTTAGTATCCCACCTCCTACCGCCCCCCTTCCTCTTAGTATCCCACCTCCTACCTCCCCTTCCTCTTAGTATCCCCCTCCTACCGCCCCTTCCTCTTAGTATCCCCCTCCTACCGCCCCCTTCCTCTTAGTATCCCACCTCATACCGCCCCCTTCCTCTTAGTATCCCCTCCTACCGCCCCCTTCCTCTTAGTATCCCCCTCCTACCGCCCCCTTCCTCTTAGTATCCCACCTCCTACCGCCCCTTTCTCTTAGTATCCCCCCTCATACCGCCCCCTTCCTCTTAGTATCCCCCTCATACCGCCCTTCCTCTTAGTATCCCCCTCCTACCGCCCCCTTTGTCTTAGTATCCCCCTCATACCGCCCCCTTCCTCTTAGTATCCCCCTACCGCCCCTTCCTCTTAGTATCCCCCTCATACCGCCCCCTTCCTCTTAGTATCCCCCCCTACCGCCCCTTTCTCTTAGTATCCCCCTTCATACCGCCCCTTCCTCTTAGTATCCCCCTATCGCCCCTTCCTCTTAGTATCCCCCCTCATACCGCCCCCTTCCTCTTAGTATCCCCCTCCTACCGCCCCCTTCCTCTTAGTATCCCACCCCCTACCGCCCCCTTTCTCTTAGTATCCCCCTCATACCGCCCCCTTCCTCTTAGTATCCCCCTCCTACCACCCCCTTCCTCTTTGTATCCCCCTTCCTACCGCCCCCTTCCTCTTAGTATCCCCCCTCCTACCTCCCCCTTTCTCTTAGTATCCCCCCTCCTACCGCCCCCTTCCTCTTAGTATCCCCCCTACCGCCCCTTCCTCTTTGTGTCCCCCCTACCGACCCTTCCTCTTAGTATCCCCCTCCTACCGCCCCCTTCCTCTTAGTATCCCCCCTACCGCCCCTCCTCTTAGTATCCCCCTCATACCGCCCCTTCCTCTTAGTATCCCCCTCCTACTGCCCCTTCCTCTTAGTATCCCCCCTCCCTACCGACCCTTCCTCTTAGTATCCCCCTCCTACCGCCCCTTCCTCTTAGTATCCCCTCCTACCGCCCCTTCCTCTTAGTATCCCCCTCCTACCGCCCCCTTTCTCTTAGTATCCCCCTCCTACCGCCCCCTTCCTCTTAGTATCCCCCTCCTACTGCCCCTTCCTCTTAGTGTCCCCCTCATACCGCCCCTTCCTCTTAGTATCCCACCTCATACCGCCCCTTCCTCTTAGTATCCCCTCCTACCGCCCCCTTCCTCTTAGTATCCCCCTCCTACCGCCCCCTTCCTCTTAGTATCCCACCTCCTACCGCCCCCTTTCTCTTAGTATCCCCCTCATACCGCCCCTTCCTCTTAGTATCCCCCTCATACCGCCCCTTCCTCTTAGTATCCCCCTCCTACCGCCCCCTTTGTCTTAGTATCCCCCCTCATACCGCCCCCTTCCTCTTAGTATCCCCCCTCTTCCTCTTAGTATCCCCCTCCTACCGTATCCCCCTTCCTCTTAGTATCCCCCCTCTTATATCCGCCCCTTCCCTCTTAGTATCCCCCCTCATACCGCCCCCTTCCTCTTAGTATCCCCCCCTCCTACCGCCCCTTCCTCTTAGTATCCCCCCTCATACCGCCCCCTTTCTCTTAGTATCCCCCTCATACCGCCCCCTTCCTCTTAGTATCCCCCTCCTACCGCCCCTTCCTCTTAGTATCCCCCCTACCGTCCCTTCCTCTTAATATCTCCCTCCTACCGCCCCTTCCTCTTAGTTCCCCCCTCCTACTGCCCCTTCCTCTTAGTATCCCTCTCCTACTGCCCCTTCCTCTTAGTACCCCCTCTCCTACTGCCCCTTCCTCTTAGTATCCCCCTCCTACTGCCCCTTCCTCTTAGTATCCCCCTCCTACTGCCCCCTTCCTCTTAGTATCCCCCTCCTACTGCCCCCTTCCTCTTAGTATCCCCCTCCTACTGCCCCTTCCTCTTAGTATCCCCCTCCGACTGCCCCTTCCTCTTAGTATCCCCCTCCTACCACCCCCTTCCTCTTTGTATCCCCCTTCCTACCGCCCCTTCCTCTTAGTATCCCCCTCCTACCTCCCCCTTTCTCTTAGTATCCCCCTCATACCGCCCCCCTTCCTCTTAGTATCCCCCTCCTACCGCCCCCTTGCTCTTAGTATCCCCCCTACCGCCCCTTCCTCTTTGTGTCCCCCTACCGCCCCTTCCTCTTAGTATCCCCCTCCTACCGCCCCTTCCTCTTAGTATCCCCCCTACCACCACTTCCTCTTAGTATCCCCCTCCTACCGACCCTTCCTCTTAGTATCCCCCTCCTACCGCCCCCTTCCTCTTAGTATCCCCCTCCTACCACCCCCTTTCTCTTAGTATCCCCCTCATACCGCCCCCTTCCTCTTAGTATCCCCCTCCTACTGCCCCTTCCTCTTAGTGTCCCCCTCATACCGCCCCTTCCTCTTAGTATCCCCCTCCTTAGTATCCCCCCCCCTTCCTCTTAGTATCCCCCTCCTACCGCCCCCTTCCTCTTAGTATCCCCCTCCTCCTACCGCCCCCTTCCTCTTAGTATCCCCTCCTACCCCCTTCCGTATCCCCCTCCTACCGCCCCCTTCTCTTAGTATCCCCCTCCTACCGCCCCTTCCTCTTAGTATCCCCCTCATACCGCCCCTTCCTCTTAGTATCCCCCCTCCTACCGCCCCTTCCTCTTAGTATCCCCCTCATACCGCCCCTTCCTCTTAGTATCCCCCTCCTACCGCCCCCTTCCTCTTAGTATCCCCCTCCTACCGCCCCCTTTCTCTTAGTATCCCCCCTCATACCGCCCCTTCCTCTTAGTATCCCCCTCATCCCCCCTTCCTCTTAGTATCCCCCTCATACCGCCCCCTTCCTCTTAGTATCCCCCTCCTACCGCCCCCTTCCTCTTAGTATCCCCCTCCCACCTCCCTTCTCCTACCTACCCCCTCATACCTCTCCCTCCCACTGCCACCTTCCTCCTACTTCCACTTCCTCGTAGTATCCCCCCTCCTACCACCCCTTCCACTTAGTATTCCCCCCCTACCGCCCCCTTCCTCTTAGTATCCCCCTCCTACCTCCCCTTCCTCTTAGTATCCCCCTCCTACCGCCCCCTTCCACTTAGTATTCCCCCCTACCGCCCCTTCCTCTTAGTATCCCCCTCATACCGCCCCTTCCTCTTAGTATCCCCCTCATACCGCCCTTCCTCTTAGTATCCCCCTCCTACCTCCCCTTCCTCTTAGTATCCCCCTCCTACCGCCCCCTTCCACTTAGTATTCCCCCTACCGCCCCTTCCTCTTAGTATCCCCCTCCTACCGCCCCTTCCTCTTAGTGTCCCCCCTCCTACCGCCCCCTTTCTCTTAGTATCCCCCTCCTACCTCCCCCTTTCTCTTAGTATCCCCCTCATACCGCCCCTTCCTCTTAGTATCCCCCTCCTACCGCCCCCTTCCTCTTAGTATCCCCCTACCGCCCCTTCCTCTTTGTGTCCCCCCTACCGCCCTTCCCCTTAGTATCCCCCTCCTACCGCCCCTTCCTCTTAGTATCCCCCCTACCGCCCTCCCTCTTAGTATCCCCCTCATACCGCCCCTTCCTCTTAGTATCCCCCCTCCTACCGACCCTTCCTCTTAGTATCCCCCTCCTACCGCCCCCTTCCTCTTAGTATCCCCCCCCTTCCTCTTAGTATCCCCCTCCTACCGCCCCCTTCCTCTTAGTATCCCCCTCCTACTGCCCCTTCCTCTTAGTGTCCCCCCTCATACCGCCCCTTCCTCTTCGTATCCCCCTCATACCGCCCCCTTCCTCTTAGTATCCCCCTCCTACCGCCACCTTCCTCTTAGTATCCCCCTCCTACCGCCCCTTCCTCTTAGTATCCCCCTCCTACCTCCCCCTTTCTCTTAGTGTCCCCCCTCATACCGCCCCTTCCTCTTAGTATCCCACCTCCTACCGCCCCCTTCCTCTTAGTATCCCACCTCCTACCTCCCCTTCCTCTTAGTATCCCCCTCCTACCGCCCCCTTCCTCTTAGTATCCCCCTCCTACCGCCCCCCTTCCTCTTCGTATCCCACCTCATACCGCCCCTTCCTCTTAGTATCCCCCTCCTACCGCCCCTTCCTCTTAGTATCCCCCTCCTCCCGCCCCTTCCTCTTAGTATCCCACCTCCTACCGCCCCTTCCTCTTAGTATCCCACCTCCTACCTCCCCTTCCTCTTAGTATCCCCCTCCTACCGCCCCCTTCCTCTTAGTATCCCCCCCCTACCGCCCCTTCCTCTTAGTATCCCACCTCATACCGCCCTTCCTCTTAGTATCCCCCCCTACCGCCCCTTCCTCTTAGTATCCCCCCTCATACCGCCCCCCTTCCTCTTAGTATCCCCCTTCCTACCGCCCCCTTCCTCTTAGTATCCCCCTCCTACCGCCCCCTTCCTCTTAGTATCCCCCCTCCTACCTCCCCCTTTCTCTTAGTATCCCCCTCATACCGCCCTTCCTCTTAGTATCTCCCCTCCTACCGCCCCTTCCTCTTAGTACCCCCTCTCCTACTGCACCTTCCTCTTAGTATCCCCCTCCTACCGCCCCCTTCCACTTAGTATTCCCCCTACCGCCCCCTTCCTCTTAGTATCCCCCCCCCCCCCCTACCGCCCCTCCTCTTAGTATCCCCCTCCTACCTCCCCTTCCTCTTAGTATCCCCTCCTACCGCCCCCTCTTAGTATCCCCCTCCTACCTCCCCCTTTCTCTTAGTATCCCCCTCATACCGCCCCCTTCCTCTTAGTATCCCCCCTCCTACCGCCCCCTTCCTCTTAGTATCCCCCTACCGCCCCTTCCTCTTTGTGTCCCCCCTACCGACCCTTCCCCTTAGTATCCCCCTCCTACCGCCCCTTCCTCTTAGTATCCCCCCTACCGCCCCTCCCTCTTAGTATCCCCTCATACCGCCCCTTCCTCTTAGTATCCCCCCCTCCTACCGACCCTTCCTCTTAGTATCCCCCCTCCTACCGCCCCCTTCCTCTTAGTATCCCCCTCCTACCGCCCCTTTCTCTTAGTATCCCCCTCATACCGCCCCCTTCCTCTTAGTATCCCCCTCCTACTGCCCCTTCCTCTTAGTGTCCCCCTCATACCGCCCCTTCCTCTTAGTATCCCCCCTCATACCGCCCCCTTCCTCTTAGTATCCCCCTCCTACCGCCCCCTTCCTCTTAGTATCCCCCTCCTACCTCCCCCTTTCTCTTAGTGTCCCCCTCATACCGCCCTTCCTCTTAGTATCCCACCTCCTACCGCCCCCTTCCTCTTAGTATCCCACCTCCTACCTCCCCTTCCTCTTAGTATCCCCCTCCTACCGCCCCCCCTTCTCTTAGTATCCCCCTCCTACCGCCCCCTTCCTCTTCGTATCCCACCTCATACCGCCCCTTCCTCTTAGTATCCCCCTCCTACCGCCCCTTCCTCTTAGTATCCCCCTCCTCCCGCCCCCTTCCTCTTAGTATCCCACCTCCTACTGCCCCCTTCCTCTTAGTATCCCACCTCCTACCTCCCCTTCCTCTTAGTATCCCCCTCCTACCGCCCCCTTCCTCTTAGTATCCCCCTCCTACCGCCCCTTCCTCTTAGTATCCCACCTCATACCGCCCCCTTCCTCTTAGTATCCCCCCCTACCGCCCCTTCCTCTTAGTATCCCCCTCATACCGCCCCCTTCCTCTTAGTATCCCCCTTCCTACCGCCCCTTCCTCTTAGTATCCCCCTCCTACCGCCCCCTTCCTCTTAGTATCCCACCTCCTACCGCCCCCTTCCTCTTAGTATCCCCCCCTACCGCCCCCTTCCTCTTAGTATCCCCCTCATACCGCCCCCTTCCTCTTAGTATCCCCCTTTCCTACCGCCCCTTCCTCTTAGTATCCCCCTCCTACCGCCCCCTTCCTCTTAGTATCCCCCTCCTACCTCCCCTTTCCTCTTAGTATCCCCCTCATACCGCCCCTTCCTCTTAGTATCTCCCCTCCTACCGCCCTTCCTCTTAGTACCCCCCTACTGCACCTTCCTCTTAGTATCCCCCTCCTACCGCCCCTTCCACTTAGTATTCCCCCCTACCGCCCCTTCCTCTTAGTATCCCCCTACCGCCCCTCCTCTTAGTATCCCCCTCCTACCTCCCCTTCCTCTTAGTATCCCCCTCCTACCGCCCCTTTCTCTTAGTATCCCCCTCCTACCTCCCCTTAGTATTCCTACTTAGTATCCCCCTCATACCGCCCCTTCCTCTTAGTATCCCCCCTCCTACCGCCCCTTCCTCTTAGTATCCCCCTACCGCCCCTTCCTCTTTGTGTCCCCCCTACCGCCCTTCCCCTTAGTATCCCCCTCCTACCGCCCTTCCTCTTAGTATCCCCCCTACCGCCCCCTCCTCTTAGTATCCCCCTCATACCGCCCCTTCCTCTTAGTATCCCCCCTCCTACCGCCCTTCCTCTTAGTATCCCCCTCCTACCGCCCCTTCCTCTTAGTATCCCCCTCATACCGCCCCTTCCTCTCGTATCCCCCCTCCTACCGCCCCCTTCCTCTTAGTATCCCCCCTCCTACCGCCACCTTCCTCTTAGTATCCCCTCCTACCTCCCCCTTTCTCTTAGTGTCCCCCCTCATACCGCCCCTTCCTCTTAGTATCCCACCTCCTACCGCCCCCCTTTCCTCTTAGTATCCCACCTCCTACCTCCCCTTCCTCTTAGTATCCCCCTCCTACCGCCCCCTTCCTCTTAGTATCCCCCTCCTACCGCCCCCTTCCTCTTCGTATCCCACCTCATACCGCCCCCTTCCTCTTAGTATCCCCTCCTACCGCCCCTTCCTCTTAGTATCCCCCTCCTCCCGCCCCTTCCTCTTAGTATCCCACCTCCTACCGCCCCTTCCTCTTAGTATCCCACCTCCTACCTCCCCTTCCTCTTAGTATCCCCCTCCTACCGCCCCTTCCTCTTAGTATCCCCCTCCTACCGCCCCCTTCCTCTTAGTATCCCACCTCATACCGCCCCTTCCTCTTAGTATCCCCCCCTCTACCGCCCCTTCCTCTTAGTATCCCCCTCATACCGCCCTTCCTCTTAGTATCCCCCTCCTACCGCCCCCTTCCTCTTAGTATCCCCCTCCTACCGCCCCTTCCTCTTAGTATCCCCCTCTCCTACCTCCCCTTTCTCTTAGTATCCCCCTCATACCGCCCTTCCTCCTTCCTTCTTAGTATCTCCCGCCCTTCCTACCGCCCCTTCCTCTTAGTACCCCCTCCTACTGCACCTTCCTCTTAGTATCCCCCTCCTACCGCCCCTTCCACTTAGTATTCCCCCTACCGCCCCTTCCTCTTAGTATCCCCCCCTACCGCCCCCTCCTCTTAGTATCCCCCTCCTACCTCCCCTTCCTCTTAGTATCCCCCTCCTACCGCCCCCTTCCTCTTAGTATCCCCCCTCATACCGCCCCCTTCCTCTTTGTATCCCCCTCCTACTGCCCCTTCCTCTTAGTGTCCCCCTCATACCGCCCCTTCCTCTTAGTATCCCCCTCATACCGCCCCTTTCCTCTTAGTATCCCCCTTCCTACCGCCCCCTTCCTCTTAGTATCCCCCCTACCGCCCCTTTCTCTTAGTATCCCCCTCATACCGCCCCTTCCTCTTAGTATCCCCTCCTACCGCCCCCTTCCTCTTAGTATCCCCCTCCTACCGCCCCTTCCTCTTAGTATCCCCCTCCTACCGCCCCCTTCCTCTTAGTATCCCACCTCCTACCTCCCCTTCCTCTTAGTATCCCCCTCCTACCGCCCCTTCCTCTTAGTATCCCCCTCCTACCGCCCCTTCCTCTTAGTATCCCACCTCATACCGCCCCCTTCCTCTTAGTATCCCCCTCCTACCGCCCCCTTCCTCTTAGTATCCCCCTCCTACCGCCCCCTTCCTCTTAGTATCCCACCTCCTACCGCCCCTTCCTCTTAGTATCCCACCTCCTACCTCCCCTTCCTCTTAGTATCCCCTCCTACCGCCCCCTTCCTCTTAGTATCCCCCTCCTACCGCCCCTTCCTCTTAGTATCCCACCTCATACCGCCCTTCCTCTTAGTATCCCCCCCTACCGCCCCTTCCTCTTAGTATCCCCCCTCATACCGCCCCTTCCTCTTAGTATCCCCTTCCTACCGCCCCTTCCTTCCTTAGTATCCCCCTCCTACCGCCCCTTCCTCTTAGTATCCCCTCCTACCGCCCCTTTCTCTTAGTATCCCCCTCATACCGCCCCTTCCTCTTAGTATCTCCCTCCTACCGCCCCTTCCTCTTAGTACCCCTCTCCTACTGCCCCTTCCTCTTAGTATCCCCTCCTACCGCCCCTTCCACTTAGTATTCCCCCTACCGCCCCTTTCTCTTAGTATCCCCCTCATACCGGCCCCTTTCTCTTAGTATCCCCCTCATACCGCCCTTCCTCTTAGTATCCCCTCCTACTGCCCCTTCCTCTTAGTGTCCCCCTCATACCGCCCCTTCCTCTTAGTATCCCCCTCCTACCGCCCCTTCCTCTTAGTATCCCCCTCCTACCGCCCCCTTCTCTTAGTATCCCCTCATACCGCCCCTTCCTCTTAGTATCCCCTCCTCTTAGTATCCGCCTACCGCCCCTTCCTCTTAGTATCCCACCTCCTACCGCCCCTCTTAGTACCCCTCCTCCGCCCCCTTCTTCTTAGTATCTCCCCCTCATACATACCGCCCTTTCCTCTTAGTATCCCCCTACCGCCCCTTCCTCTTAGTATCTCCCCTCATACCGCCCTTTCCTCTTAGTATCCCTCCTCCTACCGCCCCCCCCCCCTTCCTCTTAGTATCCCCCCTACCGCCCCCTTCCTCTTAGTGTCCCCCTACCGCCCCTCTTTGTGTCTTCCTTCCTCTTAGTATCCCCCCTACCGCCCCCTTCCTCTTAGTATCCCACCTCCTACCTCCCCTTCCTCTTAGTATCCCCCTCCTACCGCCCCTTTGTCTTAGTATCCCCCTCATACCGCCCTTCCTCTTAGTATCCCCCTCCTACTGCCCCTTCCTCTTAGTGTCCCCCTCATACCGCCCCTTCCTCTTAGTATCCCCCTCATACCGCCCCCTTCCTCTTAGTATTCCCCCTCCTACCGCCCCCTTCCTCTTAGTATCCCCCTCCTACCGCCCCTTTCTCTTAGTATCCCCCTCATACCGCCCCTTCCTCTTAGTATCCCCCTCCTACCGCCCCTTCCTCTTAGTATCCCACCTCCTACCTCCCCTTCCTCTTAGTATCCCCCTCCTACCGCCCCTTCCTCTTAGTATCCCCCTCCTACCGCCCCTTCCTCTTCGTATCCCACCTCATACCGCCCCCTTCCTCTTAGTATCCCCTCCTACCGCCCCTTCCTCTTAGTATCCCCCTCCTACCGCCCCCTTCCTCTTAGTATCCCACCTCCTACCGCCCCCTTCCTCTTAGTATCCCACCTCCTACCTCCCCCTTCCTCTTAGTATCCCCCCTCCTACCGCCCCCTTCCTCTTAGTATCCCCCTCCTACCGCCCCTTCCTCTTAGTATCCCACCTCATACCGCCCCCTTCCTCTTAGTATCCCCCTCCTACCGCCCCTTCCTCTTAGTATCCCCCTCATACCGCCCCTTCCTCTTACTATCCCCCTTCCTACCGCCCCCTTCCTCTTAGTATCCCCCTCCTACCGCCCCCTTCCTCTTAGTATCCCCCTCCTACCGCCCCTTTCTCTTTAGTATCCCCCCTCATACCGCCCCTTCCTCTTAGTATCTCCTCCTACCGCCCCTTCCTCTTAGTACCCCCTCTCCTACTGCCCCTTCCTCTTAGTATCCCCCTCCTACCGCCCCCTTCCACTTAGTATTCCCCCCTACCGCCCCCTTCCTCTTTGTATCCCCCTACCGCCCTCCTCTTAGTATCCCCCTCCTACCTCCCCTTCCTCTTAGTATCCCCCTCCTACCGCCCCTTTCTCTTAGTATCCCCCTCATACCGCCCCCTTCCTCTTAGTATCCCCCTCCTACTGCCCCTTCCTCTTAGTGTCCCCCTCATACCGCCCCCTTCCTCTTAGTATTCCCCCTCATACCGCCCCTTCCTCTTAGTATTCCCCCTCCTACCGCCCCTTCCTCTTAGTATCCCCCTCCTACCGCCCCTTTCTCTTAGTATCCCCCTCATACCGCCCCTTCCTCTTAGTATCCCCTCCTACCGCCCCCTTCCTCTTAGTACCCCCTCCTACCGCCCCTTCCTCTTAGTATCTCCCCTCATACCGCCCTTTCCTCTTAGTATCCCTCCTCCTACCGCCCCCTTCCTCTTAGTACCCCCCTACCGCCCCCTTCCTCTTAGTATCCCCCTCCTACCGCCCCCTTCCTCTTAGTATCCCCCTACCGCCCCCTTCCTCTTTGTGTCCCCCTACCGACCCTTCCTCTTAGTATCCCCCTCCTACCGCCCCCTTCCTCTTAGTATCCCCCTACCGCCCCTCCCTCTTAGTATCCCCCCTCATACCGCCCCTTCCTCTTATTATTATTATATTATTAGTATCTCCCCTCCTACCGCCCCTTCCTCTTAGTATCCCACCTCCTACCTCCCCTTCCTCTTAGTATCCCCCTCCTACCGCCCCTTTCTCTTAGTATCCCCCTCATACCGCCCCCTTCCTCTTAGTATCCCCCTCCTACTGCCCCTTCCTCTTAGTGTCCCCCCTCATACCGCCCTTCCTCTTAGTATCCCCCTCGTACCGGCCCCTTCCTCTTAGTATTCCCCCTCCTCCTACCGCCCCTTCCTCTTAGTATCCCCCTCCTACCGCCCCCTTTCTCTTAGTATCCCCCTCATACCGCCCCCTTCCTCTTAGTATCCCCTCCTACCGCCCCCTTCCTCTTAGTACCCCCCTCCTACTGCCCCTTCCTCTTAGTACCCCCCTCCTACCGCCCCTTCCTCTTAGTATCTCCCCTCATACCGCCCTTTCCTCTTAGTACCCCCTCCTACCGCCCCCTTCCTCTTAGTATCTCCCCTCATACCGCCCTTTCCTCTTAGTATCTCCCCTCATACCGCCCTTTCCTCTTAGTATCCGCCCTCCTACCGCCCCCTTCCTCTTGGTGTCCCCCTCCTACCACCCCCTTCCTCTTAATACCCCCCTACCGCCCCCTTCCTCTTAGTACCCCTCCTACCGCCCCTTCCTCTTAGTACCCCCTCCTACCGCCCCTTCCTCTTAGTATCTCCCCTCATACCGCCCTTTCCTCTTAGTATCCCCCTCCTTACCGCCCCCTTCCTCTTTGTACCCCTTCCTACCTTCCCCTCCTACCTCCTCCTCTCCCTCCCTTCCTCCCCTTCCTCTAATATCCCCCCTTCCTCCCAGTACCTAACATCTCTACTCTCATCTCTCTCTTCTGAGATAAAGCACTAATTAGCGACAACTGAAGACCGGCGTTGGGGTCAATTCCACTTCATTTCCAGTCAATTCAGAAAGTAAACCAAAAACCAAAAGAGAATTGGAATTTCAGTATACTTCCTGAATTGACTGGAACTGAAATGGAATTGACCCCAACCCTAAAAACGCTGACACCTTCCACCGTAATTTGAATGAACCTGACCCTTCCAAAGTGGAGCAGCTATTCCGAAGCCAGCTAACATTGTCCCGCATTGTGACTAGAGACAGGGAGAGTCAATACTGGAGAGCCTCCAAGTTGGACCAAGTCCTAGAATCCAAAAAGTCATTGTCTGACTCACTATGAACTCTGCACACACAATGATGACCAAGGTCAAAGGTCAAATGGGAAAATATCCCTGCCAATTATTCACTGCTTGCAGATCTAGATGCCTTCTAATACCCTCCCCAGCTGTGGGAAGCTACCCTCTCCGTGATTCTACATGTCATGCCGTGTCTGGACAGGCACACTTGTTACCGTGGCGACCGGCTGTAATACATCTGACAGTTGTTTTATTCAATCATTAATCCACTGAATCCCACAGGGGCCTTAAATCCCTCATAACATTGTCCAATCGGTGTATTAGCATAAATTCATCACTTGCTCTGTGACGTGTGTGTGTGTGTGTGTGTGTGTGTGTGTGTGTGTGTGTGTGTGTGTGTGTGTGTGTGTGTGTGTGTGTGTGTGTGTGTGTGTGTGTGTGTGTGTGTGTGTGTGTTATCTAATATAAATAGGCTATCATACATTTTGGAGGGGTTTGCAAATCAGATAAACTAAGGATGAGAATATAGTAAGCCAGTCATCCACACTACACACACAACCTCAACCACAGAACCTGTCCAGCATTCTCTGTATATCTCCAAAATCATGGTACTGTATTGATCCCTAGATACTGTATAGCTACAACACAGACACAGTACAGTACTGTACTACTCTCACATGACAGACAGACAGACAGACAGACAGACAGACAGACAGACAGACAGACAGACAGACAGACAGACAGACAGACAGACAGACAGACAGACAGACAGACAGACAGACAGACAGACAGACAGACAGACAGACAGACAGACAGACAGACAGACAGACAGACAGACAGACAGACAGACAGACTCTCTCTAACTCCCTTCCTCCCTCTCTCTCTCGCTCCCTCATTCTCTACCTTCCTCTCTCTCTACCTCCCTCTGTCTGTCTACCTTCCTCTCTCTCTAACTCCCTCCCTTGCCCTCTCTCTCTCTCTACCTCCATCTCTCTCTCGCTCCCACATTCTCTACCTTCCTCTCTCTCTACCTCCCTCTGTCTGTCTACCTCCCTCACTCCCTCCCTCCCTCCCTCTCTCTCTGTCTGTCTGTCTGTCTGTCTGTCTGTCTGTCTGTCTGTCTGTCTGTCTGTCTGTCTGTCTGTCTGTCTGTCTGTCTGTCTGTCTGTCTGTCTGTCTGTCTGTCTGTCTGTCTGTCTGTCTGTCTGTCTGTCTGTCTGTCTGTCTGTCTGTGTGTCTGTCTCACTCTCTCTCTTTCTCTCTCTACCTCCTTCTCTCTCTCTTTCTCTCTCTACCTCCCTCACTCTCTCTTTCTCTCTCTACCTCCTTCTCTCTCTCTTTCTCTCTCTACCTCCTTCTCTCTCTCTCTTTCTCTCTCTACCTCCCTCACTCTCTCTCTTTCTCTCTCTACCTCTCACTCTCTCTCTTTCTCTCTCTACCTCTCACTCTCTCTCTTTCTCTCTCTACCTCTCACTCTCTCTCTTTCTCTCTCTACCCCCTCACTCTCTCTCTTTCTCTCTCTACCTCCCTCACTCTCTCTCTTCTCTCTCTACCTCCCTCACACTCTCTCTTTCTCTCTCTACCTCCCTCACTCTCTCTCTTTCTCTCTCTTACCTCCCTCACTCTCTCTCTTTCTCTCTCTACCTCCCTCACTCTCTACCTCCCTCACTCTCTCTCTTTCTCTCTCTGATACACTTCATTCAGTCCATTTAAATAAATGTTTTCGCTAATGGAAACGCCAGCCACCACTGTGACCAGTGTCTCGTGTGTAGCATCCCTCCTCCTTTTAGTAGATCCATCCAGTTAGTGGATTTTGAGGATTTTGGACATACTTTCTTTGGCACGTCTTACCAACAGAACACACTCTTATGTAGTTCCCTATCGTGTGTGCCAGGGCCACACTCCATTCAACTCCACTTTCCTTCACACATCTGCAGCCGTGTGTTTCTTCCTGGCACTGGTACTGCTGATAGTGGCTACTTCGAAGAAGGATTCTACATTCTATGACTGATATGTGGTCGCTTTTCCCAACTTGCGCTGTCTGAATGCGCTGTCTGTAAGTAGCTTTGGATAAGAGTGTCTGCTAAATGAGGAAAATGTAAATGAATAATATCCTGATAATATCCTCAAAGCAGCTTTCCTATCACTTAATGGTCTAACAGAGGGTTTCCCAAACTCAGCCCCCCCCACACACACACACACACACACACACAGAGCTGATTCAAATAACCAACTCATCATTGATTATTTGAATCAGCTGTGTAGTGCTAAGGCAAAAACCAAAACATGCACCCATGGAGGGGCCCCAGGACTGAGATTCCACAAGCGGTTCTACATGGAACCCTAAAGGGTTATGCATGGAACCAAAATGTTGTTTTTTTGGAGGGGACAGCCAAAGAACCCTTTTTTCAAAGAGTGAACCAATCCTCATGTTCACTATTTTAACTGAATCACGCGGTTATGTTAATTGACAGAAGCCATTGTATAGCAGCTTCTAACTGCTCTGTAATCTGAACAATTAACACCAGTCTGCAATTAGTATGACATCCCGATACACATGAGCAGCAGGGCCGCCTTAAAGCCACAATGTGCCATTTCAACAGCCCTGGCTGACACCTTGTAGATATAATCCATGGCAATGACCATTGATTAAACAGAAGGAAATATTGCAGATTTTGGCTTTAATGACAGGTTGTTCTGACCAACGTTGGGGGGGATAGGAGTCCACTGTCCGGTTGATCTTCTTCTTCTTCCAGGTTTTATGACGTACCACATCTAATGCTGTATTGCTGCCACCAACTGGACGGGGGTGAATAAAAGATTTTAAAATGTCACTTCCATTACGGATAAGGGGAAAAAGTCATTCATCCACTCATGCTAATAAAAAAAACATAACAAAAATCCCACTCCCTCTGTCATTCAAAAAAGGATTTGATCCACTCAGCCAAAGGCTCGGAGGGGTGTATAAATACATGCTGGTGTTAGCTGGCCTTAAATGAGCTCTTGGGGTTAAGAAAAATAGTGTGCTTCTATATCTGCATTGCTTGCTGCTTGGGGTTTTAAGATGGGTTACTGTATAATCACTATGTGACATCTGCTGATGTAAAAAGGGCTTCATAAATACCTTTGATTTGTATGGGGCTTTAGGGCAAATAGTGTTGGGGGCTTTAGGGCAAATAGTGTTGGGGGCTTTAGGGCAAATAGTGTTGGGGCTTTAGGGCAAATAGTGTAGGGCCTTTAGGGCAAATAGTGTTGGGGGCTTTAGGGCAAATAGTGTTGGGGGCTTTAGGGCAAATAGTGTTGGGGCTTTAGGGCAAATAAATAGTGTAGGGGCTTTAGGGTAAATAGTTAGGGTAAATAGGGGGGCTTTAGGGTAAATAGTGTAGGGGCCTTAGGGTAAATAGTGTAGGGGCCTTTAGGGTAAATAGTGTTGGGGGGATTTAGGGCAAATAGTGTTGTGGGGGGCTTTAAATAGGGGGGGCTAAATAGTGTAGGGGCTTTAGGGCAAATAGTGTAGGGGCTTTAGGGTAAAGGGTAGTGTAGGGGCCTTAGGGTAAATAGTGTAGGGGCCTTAGGGTAAATAGTGTAGGGGATTTAGGGTAAATAGTGTAGGGGATTTAGGGTAAATAGTGTAGGGGATTTAGGGTAAATAGTGTAGGGGGCTTTAGGTCAAATAGTGTAGGGGGCTTTAGGTCAAATAGTGTAGGGGGCTTTAGGTCAAATAGTGTAGGGGGCTTTAGGGCAAATAGTGTAGGGGGCTTTAGGGCAAATAGTGTAGGGGCTTTAGGGTAAATAGTGTAGGGGCTTTAGGGTAAATAGTGTAGGGGCTTTAGGGTAAATAGTGTAGGGGCTTTAGGGTAAATAGTGTAGGGGCTTTAGGGTAAATAGTGTCGGGGCTTTAGGGTAAATAGTGTCGGGGCTTTAGGGTAAATAGTGTCGGGGCTTTAGGGTAAATAGTGTCGGGGCTTTAGGGTAAATAGTGTCGGGGCTTTAGGGTAAATAGTGTAGGGGCTTTAGGGTAAATAGTGTCGGGGCTTTAGGGTAAATAGTGTAGGGGATGTTTTTTCTTTTATTTCACCTTTATTTAACCAGGTAGGCTAGTTGAGAACAAGTTCTCATTTGCAACTGCGACCTGGCCAAGATAAAGCATAGCAGTGTGAACAGACAACACAGAGTTACACATGGAGTAAACAATTAACAAGTCAATAACACAGTAGAAAAAGGGGAGTCTATATACAATGTGTGCAAAAGGCATGAGGAGGTAGGGGAATAATTACAATATTGCAGATTAACACTGGAGTGATAAATGATCAGATCATGTACAGGTAGAGATATTGGTGTGCAAAAGAGCAGAAAAGTAAATAAATATAAACTGGGGATGAGGTAGGTGAAAATGGGTGGGCTATTTACCAATAGATTATGTACAGCTGCAGCGATCGGTTAGCTGCTCAGATAGCTGATGTTTGAAGTTGGTGAGGGAGATAAGTCTCCAACTTCAGCGATTTTTGCAATTCGTTCCAGTCACAGGCAGCAGAGTACTGGAACGAAAGGCGGCCGAATGAGGTGTTGGCTTTAGGGATGATCAGTGAGATACACTTGCTGGAGCGCGTGCTACGGATGGGTGTTGCCATCGTGACCAGTGAACTGAGATAAGGCGGAGCTTTACCTAGCATGGCCTTGTAGATGACCTGGAGCCAGTGGGTCTGGCGACGAATATGTAGCGAGGGCCAGCCGACTAGAGCATACAAGTCGCAGTGGTGGGTGGTATAAGGTGCTTTAGTGACAAAACGGATGGCACTGTGATAAACTGCATCCAGTTTGCTGAGTAGAGTGTTGGAAGCGATTTTGTAGATGACATCGCCGAAGTCGAGGATCGGTAGGATAGACAGTTTTACTAGTGTAAGCTTGGCAGCGTGAGTGAAGGAGGCTTTGTTGCGGAATAGAAAGCCGACTCTTGATTTGATTTTCGATTGGAGATGTTTGATATGGGTCTGGAAGGAGAGTTTGCAGTCTAGCAGACACCTAGGTACTTATAGGTGTCCACATATTCAAGGTCGGAACCATCCAGTGTGGTGATGCTAGTCGGGCATGCGGGTGCAGGCAGCGATCGGTTGAAAAGCATGCATTTGGTTTTACTAGCGTTTAAGAGCAGTTGGAGGCCACGGAAGGAGTGTTGTATGGCATTGAAGCTTGTTTGGAGGTTAGATAGCACAGTGTCCAATGACGGGCCGAAAGTATATAGAATGGTGTCGTCTGCGTAGAGGTGGATCAGGGAATCGCCCACAGCAAGACCAACATCATTGATATATACAGAGAAAAGGGCAAATAGTGTAGGGGGCTTTAGGACAAATCGTGTAGCGGGCTTTAGGGCAAATAGTGTTGGGAGCTTTAGGGCAAATAGTGTTGGGGGCTTTAGGGCAAATAGTGTTGGGGGCTTTAGGGCAAATAGTGTAGGGGCTTTAGGGCAAATAGTGTTGGGGGCTTTAGGGCAAATAGTGTTGGGGGCTTTAGGGCAAATAGTGTTGGGGGCTTTAGGGCAAATAGTGTTGGGGGCTTTAGGGCAAATAGTGTAGGGGCTTTAGGGCAAATAGTGTTGGGGGCTTTAGGGCAAATAGTGTTGGGGGCTTTAGGGCAAATAGTGTTGGGGGCTTTAGGGCAAATAGTGTAGGGGCTTTAGGGCAAATAGTGTTGGGGGCTTTAGGGCAAATAGTGTTGGGGGCTTTAGGGTAAATAGTGTTGGGGGCTTTAGGGTAAATAGTGGAGGGGCTTTAGCGTAGCCTTCTTGTAGACTCTTCCCTTCTTATTGCTTCAGTCCTTCACTGAGTCACACTGAGCCAACCAGGGGTCAGATAAAGACAGCCATGGAAAGTCCTACTGTAGGCTGACACTTCAGTCCCTTCACATCAGGTCAGATGGTATTTGGTGGGGTTACATGTAAAGTATACACTGTCAGATTTGTGTTGTTGTTTGGTGTGTGTGTGTGACTCTAACTTGGCTCTCTGGTTCTCCAGGCTCATGTTTCTGGGTGGCAGTGCTGGAAGGTCAGGTGGTCGGCATTGTGGCGGCGCAGGGCCGGGAGGACGACAACACTGTGGAACTACGGCGCATGTCGGTGGACTCTCGCTTCCGCGGCAAGGGCATTGCCAAGTTGCTGGGGCGTCGTGTGCTAGAGTTCGCCATGCATAACAACTACGCCGCCGTCGTCCTGGGAACCACCGCCGTCAAGATGGCTGCCCACAAGCTGTATGAGTCACTGGGCTTCCGGCGGACCGGCGGTAGCGAGGATTACATGCTGCCCGGAATGAGCCGCTCGCCGCAAGAGAGGCTCTTCTTCCAGATCCGTTACCAACGCTACCGTCTGCAGCTCCGTGAGGAGTGAGGGATGAGAGAGAGAGAGGGAGAGAGGGATGGAGAGAGCAACGACACCACCTCCTCGAGGCAGAGCCCCTCGCCCAACGAGCCTTCTCCTCTGACAACTTTATTTATTTTATATTATTAGAGTTACTTCTTCTTGCTACTACTGTTTCTATTCATTCATCTTAAGTCACTAACTTTTTATTGGTTTTAGTTTATTTTTATTACTTTTTTACATTTTGAATTTAGTGCCCCCCCCCATCCCCAAGTACAATTTTTTTTGACCCTGTCCTGTTGTAAAAATTTTAAAAATCCCTAACATATATCACCATCCCATGCCTTTTCAAATGACATCATCAACTGAGTGTTCCCTTTGCTTTTGATACCATGTGATTGTTCCTTACCGTATTCATTACCTCTACCAGCCCCTCCAACATCTACCCCCTCCTGCTCAATACGTGGCATTTCTATCTCAAACGCGCCCTGTCTCTCATTTGCCCACTTAAGCCCTCTCCATTGTCACAACAACGTGTGTACCCAAAAAGACCTAGACAAAAAGACTAAGTAGGTTGGCATTTGTCCAGCCACTTCAGCACAGCCCATAAACCAGCAGCCCTGTGGAGAGACAAGAGGAACAAATCAAATCAAATGTTATTGGTTGTTGACACATATTTGACGGATGTTAACACAGGTGCAGAGAAATGCTTGTGTTTCTAGTTGCAACAGTGCAGTAATATCTAACAAAACAATACACACAAATCCCCCCAAATAAAAATAAATATATATGTATATGATTGTGTGTATAGACAGTATATGAATAGAAAAGGTGTGTACAGCAGTAGTTATATAGGATGACGAGAATACAGGATATACATATGAAGGGGGTATGTATATAGGGCAGCAGTCTCTAAGGTGCAGGGTAGAGTACCAGTTGGTAGCCGGCTAGTAATAATGACTAAAGTTCAGGGCAGGGTACTGGGCAGAGGCCGGCTACTGGTGACTATTTAACAGTCTGATGGCCTGGAGAAAGAAGCTGTTCCTCAGTCTCTCCTTATCCCAGCTTCGATGCACCTGTACTGTCTCCGCCTTCTAGATGGTAGCGGGGTGAACAGGCCGTGGCTCTGGTGGCAGGACATATACTGTGCAGTCGGGTGGCAGGACATGTACTGTGCAGTCGGGTGGCAGGGCATGTACTGTGGATTCGGGTGGCAGGGCATGTACTGTGGATTCGGGTGGCAGGGCATGTACTGTGGATTCGGGTGGCAGGACATATACTGTGGATTCGGGTGGCAGACTGTGCGTGTACTGTGGATTCGGGTGGCAGGACATGTACTGTGGATTCGGGTGGCAGGACATGTACTGTGCAGTCGGGTGGCAGGACATGTACTGTGCAGTCGGCTGGCAAGACATGTACTGTGCAGTCGGGTGGCAGGACATGTACTGTGCAGTCGGGTGGCAGGACATGTACTGTGCAGTCGGCTGGCAGGACATGTACTGTGCAGTCGGGTGGCAGGACATGTACTGTGCAGTCGGCTGGCAAGACATGTACTGTGGATTCAAGACATGTACTGTGGAGTCGGCTGGCAAGACATGTACTGTGCAGTCGGCAGGGCATGTACTGTGCAGTCGGGTGGCAGGACATGTACTGTGCAGTCGGCTGGCAAGACATGTGGCAGGACATGTGGAGGACATGTACTGTGCAGTCGGGTGGCAGGGCTGTGGATGTACATGTACTGTGGATTCAGGACATGTACTGTGCAGTGGCAGGACATGTACTGTGCAGTCGGCTGGCAAGACATGTAGGACATGTGCAGTCGGGTGGCAGGACATGTACTGGTGGCAGGACATGTACTGTGGTGGCAGGACATGTACTGTGCAGACATGTACTGTGGATGGCAGGACATGTACTGTGCAGTCGGCTGGCAGGACATGTACTGTGCAGTCGGGTGGCAGGACATGTACTGTGCAGTGTACGGGTGGCATGTACTGTGCAGTCGGGTGGCAGGACATGGACATGTACTGTGCAGTCGGGTGGCAGGACATGTACTGTGCAGTCGGGTGGCAGGACATGTACTGTGCAGTCGGGTGGCAGGACATGTACTGTGCAGTCGGGTGGCAGGACATGTACTGTGCAGTCGGGTGGCAGGACATGTACTGTGCAGTCGGGTGGCAGGACATGTACTGTGCAGTCGGGTGGCAGGACATGTACTGTGCAGTCGGGTGGCAGGACATGTACTGTGCAGTCAGGTGGCAGGACATGTACTGTGCAGTCAGGTGGCAGAAAACAAGCACACACGCATCTCCTATTCCCTATATATTGTACTACTTTTATCCTATCACTCCTCAACCAGCTTTCTGATATCATCCCTTCCACTATCTCCTCCTCCATTCCACTATCTCCTCCTCCCTCTATCTCTTCCTCCATATTTGGTCATTTTCTTATCCCCTCATTCAACACAGTATCAGAATGGATTCTATAGAATGACAATGGTTCCTAATTCTATGATTCCATTCTACCTGCATGGGAACGATGGAGATGGTCTCTAATTGGTTGGGGAAACAAGAGGGTAGTTCAGGCTAGGGATACCCATGCAGGGTGAATACTTAAGTGTCAATATTGAACATATTACTCATTTAATCATGGGATTTTCTAATGAGTAAATGATTTAATCTAATTCAACTTTGAGCATTATTGATTCATGTGTACTTGTTTACTAATTGAATCAAGATAAATTCTAACATTTTTAATAAGTTTGGAATTTGATTAAGGATAAATTCAAGATTTTTATAATCACACACATTTGATGGAAGCATTGCTACATAGTAGTATGCACATTTTATGGATACAGCTACAATTACAAAGTAATCGCAATCTAGTATATATTCAATCCAGGTCATTGGAGAAAACTACTTGGGTAGGCCTAATACATTATTTGCAATATTTGCGGACTTAAAGTATATGTAGTCGACCTAACAAAATGCATCTGAGCACAAATTTATCCATTTGAATTTAAATACAATACTATATCCAATTTACAGGTATATTTATATCCTTCTGTGTATGTGTTAATGTGTTCACAGTTGGAATACTATACCGTATGTAGCTGACAAACCCAAAAGGCAACCCCCTCTCTCCCCGTCATAACGATAACCACTCTCATCTCCATCCTCCACAGACAGAACCAGCAGAGGGAGAGATACAACTTCTATGAGCCCAAGAACTTGTGTCATACTTGTACAAAGATAAAGAAATTAAATGTGAAGAAAAAAAAATTTAAAAAGACATATAGACCAAAAATATATTGTGCTGATCCCCATAGCCTTGACTTCTACCCCCCACTCCCCATAGCCTTGACTTCTACCCCCCCACTCCCCATAGCCTTGACTTCTACCCCCCACTTCCCATAGCCTTGACGTCTACCCCCCCACTCCCCATAGCCTTGACTTCTACCCCCCCACTCCCCATAGCCTTGACTTCTACCCCCCACTCCCCATAGCCTTGACTTCTACCCCCCCACTCCCCATAGCCTTGACTTCTACCCCCCCACTCCCCATAGCCTTGACTTCTACCCCCCCACTCCCCATAGCCTTGACTCCCCCCCCCCACTCCCCATAGCCTTGACTTCTACCCCCCACTCCCCATAGCCTTGACTTCTACCCCCCCTTGACTCCCCATAGCCTTGACTTCTACCCCCCACTCCCCATAGCCTTGACTTCTACCCCCCCACTCCCCATAGCCTTGACTTCTACCCCCCACTCCCCATAGCCTTGACTTCTACCCCCCACTCCCCATAGCCTTGACTTCTACCCCCCACTCCCCATAGCCTTGACTTCTACCCCCCCACTCCCCATAGCCTTGACTTCTACCCCCCACTCCCCATAGCCTTGACTTCTACCCCCCCACTCCCCATAGCCTTGACTTCTACCCCCCACTCCCCATAGCCTTGACTTCTACCCCCCACTCCCCATAGCCTTGACTTCTACCCCCCCACTCCCCATAGCCTTGACTTCTACCCCCCACTCCCCATAGCCTTGACTTCTACCCCCCCACTCCCCATAGCCTTGACTTCTACCCCCCACTCCCCATAGCCTTGACTTCTACCCCCCCACTCCCCATAGCCTTGACTTCTACCCCCCACTCCCCATAGCCTTGACTTCTACCCCCCACTCCCCATAGCCTTGACTTCTACCCCCCCACTCCCCATAGCCTTGACTTCTACCCCCCACTCCCCATAGCCTTGACTTCTACCCCCCACTCCCCATAGCCTTGACTTCTACCCCCCACTCCCCATAGCCTTGACTTCTACCCCCCACTCCCCATAGCCTTGACTTCTACCCCCCCACTCCCCCATAGCCTTGACTTCTACCCCCCCACTCCCCATAGCCTTGACCTTGACTACCCCCCCCCACTCCCCATAGCCTTGACTTCTACCCCCCCACTCCCCATAGCCTTGACTTCTACCCCCCCACTCCCCATAGCCTTGACTTCTACCCCCCCCCACTCCCCATAGCCTTGACTTCTACCCCCCACTCCCCATAGCCTTGACTTCTACCCCCCACTCCCCATAGCCTTGACTTCTACCCCCCACTCCCCATAGCCTTGACTTCTACCCCCCACTCCCCATAGCCTTGACTTCTACCCCCCCCCCACTCCCCATAGCCTTGACTTCTACCCCCCACTCCCCATAGCCTTGACTTCTACCCCCCCACTCCCCATAGCCTTGACTTCTACCCCCCACTCCCCATAGCCTTGACTTCTACCCCCCCCCACTCCCCATAGCCTTGACTTCTACCCCCCCTTGACTTCTACCCCCCACTCCCCATAGCCTTGACTTCTACCCCCCACTCCCCATAGCCTTGACTTCTACCCCCCCCCCACTCCCCATAGCCTTGACTTCTACCCCCCCCCACTCCCCATAGCCTTGACTTCTACCCCCACTCCCCATAGCCTTGACTTCTACCCCCCACTCCCCATAGCCTTGACTTCTACCCCCCACTCCCCATAGCCTTGACTTCTACCCCCCCACTCCCCATAGCCTTGACTTCTACCCCCCCCCACTCCCCATAGCCTTGACTTCTACCCCCCACTCCCCATAGCCTTGACTTCTACCCCCCCACTCCCCATAGCCTTGACTTCTACCCCCCCCCACTCCCCCCCCCATAGCCTTGACTTCTACCCCCCCACTCCCCATAGCCTTGACTTCTACCCCCCCCCACTCCCCATAGCCTTGACTTGACTTCCCCCCCCCCCACTCCCCATAGCCTTGACTTCTACCCCCCCACTCCCCATAGCCTTGACTTCTACCCCCCCCCACTCCCCCATAGCCTTGACTTCTACCCCCCCCACTCCCCATAGCCTTGACTTCTACCCCCCACTCCCCATAGCCTTGACTTCTACCCCCCCCACTCCCCATAGCCTTGACTTCTACCCCCCCACTCCCCATAGCCTTGACGTCTACCCCCCCACTCCCCATAGCCTTGACTTCTACCCCCCCCCCCCCACTCCCCATAGCCTTGACTTCTACCCCCCACTCCCCATAGCCTTGACTTCTACCCCCCCCCACTCCCCATAGCCTTGACGTCTACCCCCCCACTCCCCATAGCCTTGACTTCTACCCCCCACTCCCCATAGCCTTGACGTCTACCCCCCCACTCCCCATAGCCTTGACGTCTACCCCCCCCCACTCCCCATAGCCTTGACTTCTACCCCCCCACTCCCCATAGCCTTGACGTCTACCCCCCACTTCCCATAGCCTTGACGTCTACCCCCCCACTCCCCATAGCCTTGACTTCTACCCCCCCACTCCCCATAGCCTTGACGTCTACCCCCCCACTCCCCATAGCCTTGACGTCTACCCCCCACTCCCCATAGCCTTGACTTCTACCCCCCACTCCCCATAGCCTTGACTTCTACCCCCCACTCCCCATAGCCTTGACTTCTACCCCCCACTTCCCATAGCCTTGACTTCTACCCCCCACTTCCCATAGCCTTGACTTCTACCCCCCCCACTCCCCATAGCCTTGACTTCTACCCCCCCCACTCCCCATAGCCTTGACTTCTACCCCCCACTCCCCATAGCCTTGACTTCTACCCCCCACTCCCCATAGCCTTGACGTCTACCCCCCCACTTCCCATAGCCTTGACGTCTACCCCCCCACTCCCCATAGCCTTGACTTCTACCCCCCCACTCCCCATAGCCTTGACGTCTACCCCCCCACTCCCCATAGCCTTGACGTCTACCCCCCCACTCCCCATAGCCTTGACTTCTACCCCCCCACTCCCCATAGCCTTGACTTCTACCCCCCCCACTTCCCATAGCCTTGACTTCTACCCCCACTCCCCATAGCCTTGACTTCTACCCCCCCACTCCCCATAGCCTTGACGTCTACCCCCCACTTCCCATAGCCTTGACTTCTACCCCCCCACTTCCCATAGCCTTGACTTCTACCCCCCACTTCCCATAGCCTTGACTTCTACCCCCCCCACTCCCCATAGCCTTGACGTCTACCCCCCACTTCCCATAGCCTTGACGTCTACCCCCCCCACTCCCCATAGCCTTGACGTCTACCCCCCCACTCCCCATAGCCTTGACGTCTACCCCCCACTTCCCATAGCCTTGACGTCTACCCCCCCACTCCCCATAGCCTTGACGTCTACCCCCCACTTCCCATAGCCTTGACGTCTACCCCCCACTCCCCATAGCCTTGACGTCTACCCCCCCACTCCCCATAGCCTTGACTTCTACCCCCCCACTTCCCATAGCCTTGACTTCGACCCCCCCCCCCCCACTTCCCATAGCCTTGACTTCTACCCCCCCACTCCCCATAGCCTTGACTTCGACCCCCCACTCCCCATAGCCTTGACTTCTACCCCCCACTCCCCATAGCCTTGACGTCTACCCCCCCACTCCCCATAGCCTTGACTTCTACCCCCCCACTCCCCATAGCCTTGACGTCTACCCCCCACTCCCCATAGCCTTGACTTCTACCCCCCCACTTCCCATAGCCTTGACTTCGACCCCCCCCCCCCCCCCATAGCCTTGACTTCGACCCCCCACTCCCCATAGCCTTGACTTCTATCCCCCACTCCCCATAGTCTTGACTTCTACCCCCCCCCCCACTCCCCCTAGTCTTGACTTCTACCCCCCACTCCCCCTAGTCTTGACTTCTACCCCCCCACTCCCCATAGTCTTGACTTCTACCCCCCCCCCCACTCCCCATAGTCTTGAATTCTACCCCCCCACTCCCCCTAGTCTTGACTTCTACCCCCCACTCCCCCTAGCCTTGACTTATATCCCCCACTCCCCTAGTCTTGACTTCAACCCCCCCCACTCCCCCTAGTCTTGACTTCTATCCCCCCACTCCCCCTAGTCTTGACTTCTATCCCCCACTCCCCCTAATCTTGACTTCTACCCCCCCACTCCCCCTAGCCTTGACTTCTACCCCCCACTCCCCCTAGCCTTGACTTCTATCCCCCACTCCCCATAGTCTTGACTTCTACCCCCCACTCCCCATAGTCTTGACTTCTACCCCCCACTCCCCATAGTCTTGACTTCTACCCCCCACTCCCCATAGTCTTGACTTCTACCCCCCACTCCCCATAGTCTTGACTTCTACCCCCCCCCACTCCCCATAGTCTTGACTTCTACCCCCCCACTCCCCATAGTCTTGACTTCTACCCTCCCCCCACTCCCCCTAGTCTTGACTTCTACCCCCCACTCCCCCTAGTCTTGACTTCTATCCCCCCACTCCCCCCTAGTCTTGACTTCTATCCCCCACTCCCCCTAGTCTTGACTTCTACCCCCCACTCCCCCTAGCCTTGACTTCTATCCCCCACTCCCCCTAGTCTTGACTTCTACCCCCCACCACACTCCCCCTAGTCTTGACTTCTATCCCCCACTCCCCCTAGTCTTCACTTCTACCCCCCACTCCCCCTAGCCTTGACTTCTACCCCCCACTCCTCCTAGTCTTGACTTCTACCCCCCACTCCCCCTAGTCTTGACTTCTACCCCCACTCCCCTTAGCCTTGACTTCTATCCCCCACTCCCCCTAGTCTTGACTTCTACCCCCACTCCCCTAGCCTTGACTTCTATCCCCCACTCCCCCTAGTCTTCACTTCTACCCCCCACTCCCCATAGCCTTGACTTCTACCCCCAATCCCCCTAGCCTTGACTTCTATCCACCACTCCCCCTAGTTTTGACTTCTACCCCCCACTCCCCCTAGTCTTGACTTCTACCCCCCCCCACTCCCCCTAGTCTTGACTTCTACCGCCCCCCACTCCCCCTAGTCTTGACTTCTACCCCCCACTCCCCATAGTCTTCACTTCTACCCCCCCCCACTCCCCCTAGTCTTGACTT
Organism: Oncorhynchus gorbuscha; assembly: GCF_021184085.1. NCBI lineage: Eukaryota > Metazoa > Chordata > Actinopteri > Salmoniformes > Salmonidae > Oncorhynchus > Oncorhynchus gorbuscha. The sequence continues at coordinate 17,547,613 of NC_060193.1, forward strand.
CGACCCCCCACTCCCCATAGCCTTGACGTCTACCCCCCCACTCCCCATAGCCTTGACGTCTACCCCCCACTCCCCATAGCCTTGACGTCTACCCCCCACTCCCCATAGCCTTGACTTCGACCCCCCCACTCCCCATAGCCTTGACTTCGACCCCCCACTCCCCCTAGTCTTGACTTCTAAAACCCCCACTCCCCATACCCTTGACTTCTAACCCACCCCCACTCCCCATAGCCTTGACTTCTACCCCCCCCCACTCCCCATAGCCTTGACTTCTACCCCCCCACTCCCCATAGCCTTGACTTCTACCCCCCCACTCCCCATAGCCTTGACTTCTACCCCCCCACTCCCCATAGCCTTGACTTCTACCCCCCACTCCCCCTAGCCTTGACTTCTACCCCCCCCTACCCCCCCACTCCCCATAGCCTTGACTTCTACCCCCCCCCACTCCCCATAGCCTTGACTTCTACCCCCTCCCACTCCGCCTAGTCTTGACTTCTACCCCCCCCACCCCCTCCCACTCCCCCTAGTCTTGACTTCTACCCCCCACTCCCCCTAGTCTTGACTTCTACCCCCCACTCCCCATAGTCTTGACTTCTACCCCCCCCCACTCCCCATAGCCTTGACTTCTACCCCCTCCCACTCCCCCTAGTCTTGACTTCTACCCCCCCACTCCCCCTAGTCTTGACTTCTACCCCCCACTCCCCCTAGTCTTGACTTCTACCCCCCACTCCCCCTAGTCTTGACTTCTACCCCCCCCCCCCCACTTCCCCTAGTCTTGACTTCTACCCCCCCCCCCACTCCCCCAGTCTTGACTTCTACCCCCCACTCCCCATAGCCTTGACTTCTACCCCCCACTCCCCTAGTCTTCACTTCTACCCCCCACTCCCCCTAGTCTTCACTTCTACCCCCCCCCACTCCCCTAGTCTTGACTTCTACCCCCCACTCCCCCTAGCCTTGACTTATATCCCCCACTCCCCCTAGTCTTGACTTCAACCCCCCACTCCCCCTAGTCTTGACTTCTATCCCCCCACTCCCCCTAGTCTTGACTTCTATCCCCCACTCCCCCTAGTCTTGACTTCTACCCCCCACTCCCTAGCCTTGACTTCTACCCCCACTCCCCCTAGCCTTGACTTCTATCCCCCACTCCCCATAGTCTTGACTTCTACCCCCCCCTCCCCCTAGTCTTGACTTCTACCCCCCACTCCCCTAGTCTTGACTTCTACCCCCCCCCACTCCCCATAGTCTTGACTTCTACCCCCCCCACTCCCCATAGTCTTGAATTCTACCCCCCCACTCCCCCTAGTCTTGACTTCTACCCCCCACTCCCCCTAGCCTTGACTTATATCCCCCACTCCCCCTAGTCTTGACTTCAACCCCCCCCCCCCACTCCCCCTAGTCTTGACTTCTATCCCCCACTCCCCCTAGTCTTGACTTCTATCCCCCACTCCCCCTAATCTTGACTTCTACCCCCCACTCCCCCTAGCCTTGACTTCTACCCCCACTCCCCCTAGCCTTGACTTCTATCCCCCACTCCCCATAGTCTTGACTTCTACCCCCCCCCACTCCCCATAGTCTTGACTTCTACCCCCCACTCCCCATAGTCTTGACTTCTACCCCCCACTCCCCATAGTCTTGACTTCTACCCCCCACTCCCCATAGTCTTGACTTCTACCCCCCCCCACTCCCCATAGTCTTGACTTCTACCCCCCCCACTCCCCATAGTCTTGACTTCTACCCTCCCCCCACTCCCCCTAGTCTTGACTTCTACCCCCCACTCCCCCTAGTCTTGACTTCTATCCCCCCACTCCCCCTAGTCTTGACTTCTATCCCCCACTCCCCCTAGTCTTGACTTCTACCCCCCACTCCCCCTAGCCTTGACTTCTATCCCCCACTCCCCCTAGTCTTGACTTCTACCCCCCCCACCACACTCCCCCTAGTCTTGACTTCTATCCCCCACTCCCCCTAGTCTTCACTTCTACCCCCCACTCCCCCTAGCCTTGACTTCTACCCCCACTCCTCCTAGTCTTGACTTCTACCCCCCACTCCCCTAGTCTTGACTTCTACCCCCCACTCCCCTTAGCCTTGACTTCTATCCCCCACTCCCCCTAGTCTTGACTTCTACCCCCCACTCCCCCTAGCCTTGACTTCTATCCCCCACTCCCCCTAGTCTTCACTTCTACCCCCCACTCCCCCTAGCCTTGACTTCTACCCCCAATCCCCCTAGCCTTGACTTCTATCCACCACTCCCCCTAGTTTTGACTTCTACCCCCCACTCCCCTAGTCTTGACTTCTACCCCCCCCACTCCCCCTAGTCTTGACTTCTACCGCCCCCACTCCCCCTAGTCTTGACTTCTACCCCCCCCCCCACTCCCCATAGTCTTCACTTCTACCCCCCCCCACTCCCCCTAGTCTTCACTTCTACCCCCCACTCCCCCTTGTCTTTACTTCTACCCCCCCCCTACCCTAGCCTTGACTTCTATCCCCCCACTCCCCTAGTCTTGACTTCTACCCCCACCCACTCCCCATAGTCTTGACTTCTATCCCCCCCCACTCCCCCTAGTCTTGACTTCTACCCCCCCACTCCCCCTAGTCTTGACTTCTATCCCCCACTCCCCCTAGTCTTCACTTCTACCCCCCCACTCCCCCTAGCCTTGACTTCTACCCCCACTCCCCTAGCCTTGACTTATATCCACCACTCCCCCTAGTCTTGACTTCTACCCCCCACCACTCCCCCTAGTCTTGACTTCTACCCCCCCCCACTCCCCCTAGTCTTGACTTCTACCCCCCCACTCCCCATAGTCTTGACTTCTACCCCCCACTCCCCCTAGTCTTGACTTCTACCCCCCCCCCCACTCCCCCTAGTCTTGACTTCTATCCCCCACTCCCCCTAGTCTTGACTTCTACTCCCCCACTCCCCCTAGTCTTGTCTTCTACCCCCCACTCCCCTAGCCTTGACTTCTATCCCCCACTCCCCCTTTCCGACTTCTGACCCCCCATAAATAAATCTGACTGCAACCCTGGGCCAGACCCCCTCCTAACCTTTAACCCACACCCCACCATCTTTGCATGAGCTACAGTCTTGCTGCACTGCTTTTATTCTATTTAAACTTGTAACCCCCCCAAAACTCCCCTATTGTGGAGTCATCAAAGCAGTGTGGTGCAGCTATGAAGGAGGATGCATGGGTGTGTGTGTTGAGTGTCTGTGGAGGTAGGGTGGGGTTGGGCGAAGAGGTGCATTATATCCACTCACCACAGCACTGCCTCGATGACATCAAGCCTGCCAACCGTAGAATGCAAAAGCAATGCCAGTGTGGCATGCCTCTGTTCCTGGTGTGTGCGTATATACGTACAGTGCCTGTCCTGGAAAAATAATAGAAAACAGAATTAACAAAAAAAAATACAGAAAATAAGCTTCTTTTTTTAGCTGAACATTTAAACAAAGTTGTTTTCTTTGCTTGAGAATTGTTTATTTTATTTTGCATGCAATGTGTCTTGAAAATGACTTCGATACATTCTGCCACATGGTAAGCAGTGGAAATAATAATTGTTTCTATGTTTTATTACGTTGATATTATCAGTTGATTCTCTGTGTTTTTATCAAGAGAGTGGGGATATAATGTAGCGAGAAGTCTATGGAGACGTGATGTGGGAAGTGGAATAGTTTTGTCCTTGTTTGTTTTGGACAAATGTCAATATTAGTGAGTGTGTAAGATCATGGGAAGCGTTCCAAAAAGCACCCTATTCCCTTTACAGTGCACCACTATTTTTCACCAAGCCCCCATAGCTCTTGGGAAGTACCTCATGTTGATATATCAGATGTCGGGTCAAACGACTGGCTGTCTACTGTATTTTCAGAGAACGTCTCGCTGTTCTGACACCCCCTCTCCCTTGTTCAACCATCTGAATTGAGATGTGGAGGGCACTTAAAGTGAACAAGTCAGTATTGAAGTTCAAAATGCCTTTCTCTTTCTCCAAATTGCCACAGTTTGTGTGCTTCCCAAATGATACAATTCCTTACATACTGCACTTTTGTGGACTAGGACCTATGGGGCAATATAGAGAAAAGGGTGCCATTTGGGATGCACATTATGATCAACATTTTTATCGATCCTCCCCTCCTCCGTCGGATCAATTTCAAACAGACCTGGGTGAAGAAGTTTGACATGGATCCACGAGAATGTAGAAGCCAGAGGCAGATGTTAAATGGTGAGGCTATAAGAGTGCACCTAGTGAGTGTACACTACAAAGTGTACACCACGTCGTGTAATAAGTGGATGAATGTGAAGCCTTGTCAAAGTGAACCATGACCGCTGCTGTCGCCGTCTCAATAATAATATCCCTCTCGCTAGGCATTGTGGGAGATGCATAGCCTAGGCTGCTATTTGTGTTCTGGATAAATAACGGAATATTATACCAAGCCTACGCAAAGGCCTTATATACTGTAATAATGACATGCTGATGTTCAAAAACCACCACAGAAAACTATATGGCTTGTTTGAGAGGAACAGACAAACAACACTGATGTCACTATAATGCATTCTACTGTACTCTGTTATTTTCAACTCTGTTTATATGGCGAATGCTATGGTATGCCCTGTTTGGTCTGGTCTTAGTACCCTGTGATACCGGCAACGTATACACAGTATTAGAATGTAGAAGAAAAACTGTATGCAACCACCACTAGAGTGTGATTATGTAACTTAATACTATTCCATTCCACTGAAGCTCTGCTGATGTACAATCCCCCCCCAAAATCATGTTAATTTTTTCCCCTGGTTGGTTCTGAGAAAAGGGGGAAATATTGTTTGTGTTGACTTGGGACAACAGGAGAATGTTAATGTATTTTTTTGATCTGCAATAGATGGTTTAATTCATGCATGCTGCATCAGAACTAAACGCCTATTTTATTGGAGAGCACCTTTATCAAGGGCTTTCCAATCCAAAAACGATGGTCCCCTTACTGACCTTAGACGTCAAGACATCTACAGAAGGTAGCCGGTAGATTGTCTCATAAAAGTCTTCATTCGTCGCCTATCTGACCTGGGGAAAAATGGTATGTGACAAAAATCCCTCATCCTGTCCCCCAGATGTCAAGTTGAACACGCACAATTGCCGAAGTAAAGATATCAAAACCGCACAAGTAGTATTCCTGTGAGTATAGGTGTTCCTCCATTGGTGAGTGCAGTTTTCAAAGGCCTTGGGAGTTGATAGCAGGAATGAATGTATATGGGTACCGTTACTAAGGGTCTTTGGTGGGAAAAAAATGTTTTTACTTTTTATCTTTTTTGTTTTCTTGGAGAGAAGAAATTGAGACAAAAATGCGATAAATCTGCAAATGGTTCTCCCTAACGCTAAGAACTACATTTGACGTTTTAGAGTGACTGTGTACATAGCTATATCTATTACTGTTGTTTTGATTTACAGTCTATATCTATCATTTTTGTTGATTTCATCGATGCTAAAATAATGGACTTTGGAACTTTCTGTCTGAGAAGATGGCCGTCTTTGGGATGTTCCACCAAACGAGGAGGGGGAGGGGTGAGGGAGAAACACGCCACTGTGGCAGTTTACCCGGAAAGGGGGGGTCTACAGAACTCCACAAAATGGACTCTCCCTCTCTCTACTCCTCTGGTGAACCTATCACTCTGCTGTGGCTAACAGGACGACAAATTTCTCCACTGTGGCCACAGGTGCCAAGAACGCAGAAGCACTTGTAGCACAATTGTGTCTTTTTTCTTTCTTTCTTTTTGATGACCAGTATGGATTTTTTTCTCCTCCTACCCAATATATATATCGCTTTTGCTCATACACCGTATGTGTCATAAGCATATATACAAGACAACATCACATAAAGAAATGTATAGCTATGACCTGCGGCAACTTTTTGGAAAGTTGAAATTTGCCAAAGGTGAAAGTCTTGCTGCATTCTTTCGTCAAACTGCTATTCTGTGTTCAACAAGTGACAACAAAAGTGTGTATTTATCAGTATCATTTTGGAAATCTTGCCCACGTGCCATCTAATTAAGCAATAAAAAAACTAACAATGAGATAACGAGACACAATCGCATAAAGGATTTTATTAACTCAAAATGCTTCATTGGTGTTATATCCCATACTGGTGAGTCGAGCGCTGTAATGCTATCACTGTTGGCATGGCAACACATCACCACTGAAATGTAGAGGCCTGAATATGAGGTGTGATTGTACAATGATTATTTTAGTATTTTTCTTTATAAGAGGTGTCCCATAAAAAAATGTTGTGTTTTTTTACTTGAAGATTCTACTGGTGTACCACTTGCATAGTTTGTACAGACAGTTTGTACAGGAGAAAAGGACAGTCCCTCCCAGCAGACAAGAGAAAGATTGCAGGGTTTCTGAAAGTGGTCTCTTGTTCTCTATTGTTCGTCTGAGCCCGTCTGAGATCTTGTTTCTGATTCTCTAGTTGTCAGGAGTATCATGGAAACTCAATTTACTGCATTGCAACTACAGTGATTCGTCAATGCTACTGAAAATGAAACAATCCACTAGTCTACATCACGCTTTTAACCGCAGGCAAAAACCATACAGGTTCACAACTTGAAAAAAAGCTCGTATGATTTCCTTGAAAGAGATTCATTTTATTATCAATGATTTAATAAAGTTGTAAAGTGTATTTTACTGTAAATAGTATCCACAGAGGATATTATATGAACCTTTTGTAACAGAAAAACTATGGAAATACCTTAATATAACATATTTTACAAAGTTTTCAGAATCACACAAAATCTGACTAAAGCTGAGATGGATTTATATAGATGATCTCTCCAACTCTATTCTCTCACTAATCTCAGAAAACCAGAGACCGTTGGTTCATTTTGAACTGCTTTCAGAGACCACTGCCATCTTTCCCAGGACCGCTGGTGCAGTGTGGTTCTTAGTCAGTAGTCACAGAGAAAGTCTACTGTTGTCCTGCTCTGCTGGAGGGGGAGTAGCCTGTTAGTGGCTGGGGAGAACCCAACACTACAGCACAGTCAGTGGTTGCATCCAATTTTTTTTCTCCACTTTATTCCCTATGTAGAGCACGACTTTTGCCAAGGGCTCGTAAGGCCTCTGGTCAAAAGTAGTGCACTAAATAGGGAATAGGGTGCCATTTCAGATGCAGCGAGTGTGTTAGCTACCGCTAGCAGTGTTGCAGCAGCAATGGATTCTCTCCGGTTTCGGATCCCTAGATGTCATGGCCGTCTGTTGCTAGGATACCAACCCACACAAAGCACTGCAGGGGAATGATATGCAGCCACACTGAGGGAGTGAGGAGGCAGGCAGGTCAGGTCAGCTGGCTGGGCTGTCCCAAAGGGAGAGGAGGGTGGGAGTGAGTGAGTGTATGGCAAGGCTGAGGTTATGGTAAAGGGGGTTGAGGGGACCTTGTATAATGATGTCTTGGTGCATATATGAGGCCACTGGGTAGATGGGAGGCTTGGGAAAATAAGGTGAAGAGTGAGGGGGGAAAGAGAGGGTTACAGAGGAGATGGGTCAGGGGGAGTTTGCAGAGACAGTTGAGGGTCAGAATGAAGAACAAACGAGAAGAGGCTAGCGGAACCCATGGGTAAAGTGGAGCGATGGGATCAATGCGTTCAAGGCCTTAGCGAGAGGTCAGCCAAACAGAAATGAAGTGAAGAGGATTTTCTCCTGTTTTGAATGTAGTTAAGGTGCGGCCAGCTGAGTCTCGACCGGGCACCGACCTCACCTGAATACAGTCTGACTGCAGTGACCACCTGCTTCTACTTTTCTAGGCTCGTATTCAAAAAGCGTCTGGGAGTAGGCGTGCTGATATAGGATTAGTTGGGACCATTTAGATCATAAAGAATAACATTATATGGACCCGGGGGGGAGGACATTATCTTAGATCAAGACTCCTACTCTGAGACGCTTAGTGAACACGGACGATGGGGTCCGTTCGATTATCCTTTCTGTTCCACCTCCTGACGATGTTCCTTTCTTTGGACTGCTGTATTATCACTACTGATTTACACCTTCTTTGTTTTTACTGATCCATGTAAAGCTGTAAAGATAAGGATGTCCTGCATTGTGAAAGAGAAATGGATGTACATATTGTATGGATTAAAACAGCGATGCATAAAGCTTTTAGATGTTCCTCCGGTCAGTTGATTGATTGAAATGATCGTGTTTTATCTTATCATATCATTTGTAATATCACGGAATGTGGACATTATTAGATTCAACGAGAACTATAGGCGATGTAGCCTGAAATCGAGACTTGTTTCGTGCTTAATCCTGTTTGGGCGTATGACATGGAGTACAAGGAGAGGAATGTTAGCACAAAGACTGGTAGACAGGCGAGAGGCAATCGAGAACTCTATTATATTAGATTCACCTTGATGTGGAGCAGGGCTGCCCAATTCCGGTCCTGGAAAACACTTCTGGTTTTCATCCTCTCCCAATCGGGGACTAATTCAGACCTGGGACACCTGTTGGTTGCAATTAACTGCTAGGTAGAAACAAAAAAATGGAAGTGTTTCGCCCCCCCAGGACCAGAATTGGACAGCCCTGATGTAGAGGCTTTAAAAATCGAATGATTTCTCTTAAATTGCCATCAGCATGGTTCCAGCCTTAGGTCTCTTACTCGACAACCATCTACCCTGTCACCATGGGGATGCTGTTAGGCTATCTGGAGAACTCTGCAGGCTTTTGAAGAACCCTTTGGCCTTGGTCTCTTGTTAAAATACCATTGTGTTTATTAATGGGACTTGGGAAGCAAATGTCCCATTCTAAATCTTCGTCATACTTCTTGTTTTTCTATGTAACGCTATTCCTCCTACACTGTTTGAGCTAGAAATGTAATTCAAACCTTAAAACGTGTAGATCAGTCTGGAATAGTGTGCTTGTATTCAACTTTTTGATATATTTTATATTTTTGTAACTATTACGCTTTTTGTCCTCCTTCCCCCTCAGCATTCTAAAGGGCCATTGTGACATCATTACTCCCAACATTCTGATCTATTAACTGTAAACCATGTCACTTCTGACACAAATCAGCTACTTTGACTACTTTGCCACTTAGACAATGTATGAAATATTCCTCTACTTCTCTGCTTTTTAAAATCTGAAATCAGAAGAAGAATAGCTTCTACCAATCAAGAGGTAGTGTGAGGATCGACACTGGAGACAAGAAGCAGGTACAGGGAGATAATTTAATAAACAATAGACATGAAACAGAACAGGAACAGCGTCTGGACAGGGGAAAAATAACGACATCAATGCTGACACAGGGAACAAATGGCAGAGCAGACAGATATGGAGGGGGTAATCAACAAAGTAATGGAGTCCAGGTGAGTCCAATATTGCGCAGCTGCGTGTAATGATGGTGACGGGTGTGCGTAATGAAGGGCAGCCTGGCACCCTCGAGTGCCAGAGAGGAGGAGCGGGAGCAGGTGTGATAGGTAGAGCTGTTTTAGTAACCAATCAACTACTTTCATTAAAGATGCAGAAAGTAATGACCGAAGCTAGCAGATTCAACAGCTGCAATTTCTAATTAAACTACATCACATTTTTAAGTTCACTTATAGTACTTTGTTTTGTCTAATAACATGAATCTTGCAAAACAGTTTTGTGGGTCAGAGTGCAGTATTTATTGTTTCATAGCACAAATGTTTGTTAGCCCGTTTCTCACACTGGCTTTAGCCACGGAAGGAGCAGGATTAGATTAGACCGATCAGATTTGTTTATTAGCCACATGCACAGGGTTGCAGATGTAATTGCAGGGTACAGTGACATTCTTAAGCTCTGAGCTCCAACAGTGCATGTCAAAGAGAGAAGTGAATGAAACAATAATAAAAAAAGGACTGCCCAAACAACTGCAGGGGGTTGCCTAGCAACACTTACCTCAGAGGGAGACGTCTTCACAGCGTGCCAAATTCCCATGATTTGTGAATCTGTTCGGACTGCTAAAATGGCTTTGAAAAAACATGATGTTGGCTAATAGGGATAAGTATGTAAGAAAATAACTACATCATGGCATTCACGAACCAACTATTTACATATTGTAGACATTTGGGTACATTTGTGGACACATATTTTACTTACTCAAGCTTTAAGCTAACTTCCCACTGTCATGTAACTTTGTTTGGTGATACTTCCCTGGTTACCATAGCAACATGTGGTCTCACTGTGCATTAATAGCCCTGCTAACTCAGTCTGTTTGATGTGTCAGAAATATTTTTTTTCTACAGGTAAGAAGTCACAAACACATTGAAACCAGTACACACACACACACACACACACACACACACACACACACACACACACACACACACACACACACACACACACACACACACACACACACACACACACACACACACACACACACTGCTTCCATTGTCATAGTGTAAAGGCACTGAACCAATCATTGTCTGTGGCAACTTCAACAAGGATCTGTCCAGCCAACGTTTCTTAATTTTTTTCTCCCAGATCTCAGAAGTGGTCTCCTGATTTGGTTTAAGCATTGTTGTGGACTTATCCAATGTAGTTGTTTTTCTATGTAAATGTTTTTATTTTGAGTGCAAAAAAAACAGAAGAAAAAAATGAGGAAATAAAGAAACCTGGAAAACAAAATGGAGAAACTGTCACAACTCCCACTGAAGGTGGCTCCCCTGCCTGTTCGGGTGGGGCTCCGCGGTCGTCTTCACCGGTCTACTAGCCGCCACCGATCCCTTTTTCCTTTTCGTTTCGTTTTGTCTTATTGGTTGCACCTGTTCCCTGTTTCGTTTCTTTATTTATGTCTATTTAGGCCTGTTAGGTCCGCCTAGGTTTTTGCGGGATTGTTACTCTGTTGGTTGTGGTTGTGGATGTGTTTTCGTGTTTGTTTTCTCCGCACTGGTTGGTCCTGTGTTTGGGCTGGTCTGTGCCCTGTATTTTGGCGTGACCGTTTTGTGCCGGAGAATAAATTACGATTTACCGAACCCTCTGCTCTCTGCACCTGACTCCAACCACCACTCCCAGTAAACTCTGTTAGAAACTGAATTTGGGAGAAAATAAATAAATAAAAGAATCAGGCAAAAAATCAAAACATTTTTATTTTAGGGCCGTATGTTATGCTCAGTTAACTTGCGTGTCCCCTGGGGGCAGAGGTTCTCAGAGGGAAGGGGTTCACCCTTTCCGGCCAGTGGGTGGGTCCCTCTATCCACTGATCCCCCTCCAGCCTAGAGAAGACTTCATAAACATCCCCCTGTAGTCCAAAGTGTAGTAGTTGCTGAAATGTGTGATCTAACTGCCCCACAATCCAAAGTAATAAGGTTGATATAGTAGTATATCAAAATAATCAGACCAATTATTTTAATAATTTAACTTTTACTGTATTTTTCTGCTTTGTATAATTAAGTAAAACTTTTTTAACTTCTTCAACTACCACGAAAAATGGTCTTACAAGTTTACTTCATGTAAAATAACCATCTATATAGTTAATTATTATGAACACAAATAGCAGTCAGTCATACACCACACACGTTAACCTAACGTATATGACACATATATAGTAGAACAGTGTAATTCCATACACACAAAGCGGAACGGGCCATTATTAACCTGTGTAGTAGTAGTAGAATGAGTCACTTACAAACTCAGGCTCTCCTCCACTGTCCTCCATCCCTACCCCTGAAATGAATACTGAAAAAAATTGCATCCATGTTCTCTCCTCTCCTCTCCTCTCCTCTCCTCTCCTCTCCTCTCCTCCCTCCCCCTCCCTCCTCTCTCCCCTGAAAAGGGGGAGTCTGTGCTCTCTTGAGCTGTAGAACAATGAAAGGGTTAAGGGAGGAGGGGAGAACTTAGTTGCTATAATAGTGACCAGACCACTCGCCAGAGTCAAATCCACTCAGTTGAAATCGCTGTAACCTCACTGATACCGTCCAAGACCATTGCCATAAAGACACCATACCTACATAAACTTTAGGAAATAGATATGCTATATAGAACCTAAAAGGGTTTTTCAGCTGATTCCATAGAACACTTTGAGGAACCTTTTTTGCTTCCAGGTAGAACCCTTTTGGTTCAGGTACAACCTTTTTGGTACCATAGATGTGGTAAAGTAGTCAATGGAACACAGACGTTCCATTAGCCAGATTTGAACACATTCTACAAATCTGATCAAACAAATCTGTCATGATTTATGTATTGTAACAGGCCCACAATTTGGTATTTAAGTCAGATTTGGCTGTTTTTGCTGCATAACATGTAGAAGTTATCCCTTTTCAGGTTAAGAAGAGGGAAAGGGGATACCTAGTCAGTTGTACAACTGAATGCATTCAACTGAAATGTGTCTTCTGCATTTAACCCAACCCCTCTGGATCAGAGAGGTGCAGAGGGCTGCCTTAGTTGACATCTACGTCTTCAGCGCCCGGGGGTCAGTGGGTTAATTGCCTTGCTCAGGGGCCGAACAACAGATTTTTACCTGGTCAGCTTGGGGATTCGATCCAGCCCGCCAGGCTACCAGCCGCCCCTCAGAAGTGACTGCTAAATGCTAACTCCCATGTGTATACGCTGGTTAGCATAACTAGCATATAGAAATCGGTGGTGGTAGTCAAAGTCCTTTTTAACTGTAATGCAGTTGATGTGTTGGGGTTTTCATCCATACAAGCATTTAACTCCTCAACATAGTGTACACACATATAAACAATAGCCTAAATGTAGGCTAATTTTGCTGTGGGGCAGTGAGTAAATGGGATCTTTCCCTCAAAGCCTTATCCTCCAAACGTTTCCATGGCAATTGCATTGTTTTGGGCACCTTTGATTGACCACTTTACCCTTTCCACGGTTCTACATGGAACCAAAAATGGTTCTCCCTGGAACACAAAACTGTTCTCCTTGGAACCCAAAATATTTATCCTATGGGGACATCCGGGGAACCCTTTTGGAGTGTAATACTGGACATGTACTCTTATTCTATTTCATCTTGCACTAAAATGGTCATGCATTCTGAATGGCTGGTGGAAGACATTGCTGGACAAGTTTGAGAACAAGTTTGTTGTTCTAAACAGCACCTAGCACTTAAAATTAGCACTCAGGGATATATTGTGATTTTGTGTGAGTGAGTGTGTGTTTGCGTGCATGTGTGTGTGTGTGTGTGGTAGGGGGGTGAAAGTAGAGCTGGGCGAAATGGCCAAAAATCCATATTGCAATAAATTGCCTGAATTGATGCGATAATGATGAATGGAACGATAGGTTTAGAACACTCATGTGCACCACAGGTTTTAAATGATCCTTTAAACTACTACTACTAGTTTGATGGTTGTAGCCATCAACTGTCCCATTAACAATCACCCATATTATCAAACTTATTTCATTTCAATCTTCACATTTCTCTATTATAGGCTACTTATCGTAATAGAACAATATCAGCAAAATGCCTGCGATGAGTGATCGGTGTTGATCATTTTCAGTTTGTCGTCCCAGCTCTAGGTAAAACATCTCATCATTTCTGCCAGTGACCAGGAAACTGAGCCACCGTGTGAGTGTGACAGAGAGACATCAAAGTGACCCACTGGCAACACACTGGTTGAATCAATGTTGTTTCCACGTAATTTCAATGAAATTGATGTTGAACCATTGTGGAATAGACGTTGAATTGGAACTGACTGACGCTCAGGGGAGTGGAATTAGAACTGACTGACGCTCAGGGGAGTGGAATTAGAACTGACTGACGCTCAGGGGAGTGGAATTAGAACTGACTGACGCTCAGGGGAGTGGAATTAGAACTGACTGACGCTCAGGGGAGTGGAATTGGAACTGACTGACGCTCAGGGGAATGGAATTAGAACTGACTGACGCTCAGGGGAGTGGAATTAGAACTGACTGACGCTCAGGGGAGTGGAATTAGAACTGACTGACGCTCAGGGGAGTGGAATTGGAACTGACTGACGCTCAGGGGAGTGGAATTAGAACTGACTGACGCTCAGGGGAGTGGAATTAGAACTGACTGACGCTCAGGGGAGTGGAATTAGAACTGCTGTTTGAGTTGAGAGTCAATCCAATGGGAAGGAAGTCAATAGAAGGGTATTAAAACCAGTTATATGGAACTAAATGTCATCGAAAATGTCATCTACATAATCCCCAAAAGTAATTATGTATCATGAGAGAGTCATAAACAATGACTAGTAATGTTGCATACCCAAAGAAAGATTTTTAAAAATCTCCCCTTTCTGGTATTTTTAAAAAGTAAATTGCTGAAGTCTAGTCACTTTTGAGGACATAAGCTCAAGTACACAATACAAATATGATACAAATGTGAAATATTTGATGTGATATATAAAACTGTATGAATAAGGCTTGAAATGACTTTTATGCTTTCTAAATATAGTATAATCAAATAATAAAACGACTAACTATGAGATTAACCCTTCCTTATAACTGTAAAATACATATTTGTATGTTTAGTGTGAGACAAAATGTGCATATTTTCTAAAAGTCTCTCTTGATCAAAACGCCTGCCCCCATCACTGTGAACCTCTCACAGAACTCTAGTTTGGCTTCCTGAATTCGTTAGGAACTTGCCTTTCCTCTCAAATGAATCTTGTCCGCCTATAACAGACAGAAAGTGTTTTTTTGTTTCAAATCTATTAATAATTTTCGATTAATGGCTATAAATTGATCTCTGAATGTGCTACCGTGATGAAACCACTCTCTCCTGATCCTGGTTCTAATAGGCTTATAATGATGTTTTGATTGTTGCTTGAACAGTCGCTCAGATGATATTTGTTTGTGGCAGTTGTGAGCCAGATCGCTAACGCTCATTGACGACATAAGCTGTAGCAAAAGCTAACCAAAGAGCCATTTGAAGTGTTTTTAAGTATAATGCAGTTGATTTGAGATAATGACACAAACATTATATTAAGCAGGTTATTCATACCAGGTTATTCATAAAGTAGTGTAAAATGCACTCGTAGGCAACGTAAATAGAGGCTTTTTTTTCTGGCGTTCTATAAGAACTCCCCCTTGTTCTGCCACCAACTTGTGCGCATCGCCCTTGTGTGGCAATGTTTGTAAACAAAGAAAGGGGTCTATGTAGGGTTCAGCCAGGAGCTGATGGAGTCGGAATTGCGAATGAAATTGTAGGAAGGACATCCCAGCTACAAGTGGTTTCAGATTTCACACCCTACATTTTTAAATTTACCTTGATTTAACTAGGCAAGTCAGTTAAGAACATATGCTTATTTAGGCCAAAAAGATCATCAAGGACAACAACCACCCGAGCCACTGCCTATTCACACCACTACCATCCAGAAGGTGAGGTCAGTACAGGTACATCAAAGCTTGGACCGAGACACTGAAAAATAGCTTCTATTCTCAAGGCCATCAGACTGTTAAACAGCCATCACTAACTCAGAGAGGCTGCTGCCTACACTGAGACCCAATCACTGGCCACTTTAATAAAGGGATCACTAGTCACTTTAAATAATGCCACTTTAATGATGTTTACATATCTTACATTAGTCATATAATATGTATATACTGTATATTATACCATCTATTGCACCTATTGCTCATCCATATACTTATATGCACATATTCTCATTCACCCCTTTAGATTTGTGTGTATTAGGTAGTTGTTGGGGAATTGTTAGTTCACTTGTTAGATATTACTGCACCGTCAGAACTAGAAGCACAAGCATTTTTTGACCAATAAAACTTGATTTGATTTTGCAATGACGGCCTGACCTAGACAACGCTGGGCCAATTGTGCGCTGCCCTATTGGACTCTCAATCATGGCCAGATGTAATACAGCCTGGATTTGAACCAGGGACTGTAGTGACACCTCTTGAGATGTAGTGCCTTAGACCACTGCGCCACTCGAGAGAGTTTAAATACAGGCTCAGAAAAATACTACTGTGACCGTGGGAACCAGGGCTATCGCTCAATTCAAGCCATTTCGATCTATGGTGTCTACAGATCGATTTACATGCGAACATGTCGGTCGGAACCGGTACCAGAACCACAGGTGGAGGACACATCTAAGAGGTTTAAAGAAATAGAAGTTGATGAAAGAAATACGTAGAGAAGAATAGCTGTACTTAATTGCAGAAATATATTGACAAGATCAGCTTCAATCTATTAGAGCAGTGGTTCCCAAACTTTTTATAGTCCCATACCCTTCAAACATTCAACCTCCAGCTGCGTACCCCCTCTAGCACCAGGGTCAGTGCACTCTCAAATGTAGTTTTTTGCCATCATTGTAAGTCTGCCACACACACTATGTGATACATTTATTAAACATAAGACTGAGTGTGAGTTTTTGTCACAATTTTTTATTTTACCTTTATTTAACTAGGCAAGTCAGTTAAGAATAAATTCTTATTTTCAATGACTGCCTAGGAACAGCGGGTTAACTGCCTGTTCAGGGGCAGAACGACAGATTTGTACCTTGTCAGGGGATTTGAACTTGCAACCTTCCAGGTACTAGCCCAAAGCTCTAACCACTAGGCTACCCTGCCTGGCCTGAGGGAAGTGACAAAGAGCTCTTATAGGACCAGAGCAAAAATAAAATAATAGAATAATTTTGCTCTTTATTTAACCATATTATATATAAAACCTTATTTGTTATTTGTTATTATAATTAACTCACCACAGGTTAATGAGAACGGTGTGTTTGAAAGGATGCACATAACTCTGCAATATTGGGTTGTATGCGAGAGAGTCTCAGTCTTAAATCATTTTCCACACACAGTATGTGCCTGTATTTCGTTTTCATGCTAGTGAGGGCCGGGAATCCACTCTCACATAGGTACGTGGTTGCAAAGGGCATCAGTGTAACGATCGTCGTTGGTGGAATTAGACCAAGATGCAGCGTGGGGTAGGTTAATCATATTCTTTAATGATAGCCAGAAAAAACCCTCGCTGCAGGCCCCGGACTGGGGACCCTCACTGCAGGCCCCGGACTGGGGACCGTCACTGGAGGCCCTGGTCTGGAGACCGTCGCTGGAGGCCCCGGACTGGGGACCCTCTCTGCAGGCCCCGGACTGGGGACCCTCACTGCAGGCCCCGGACTGGGGACCGTCACTGGAGGCCCCGGTCTGGAGACCGTCGCTGGAGGCCCCGGTCTGGAGACCGTCGCTGGAGGCCCCGGACTGGGGACCCTCTCTGCAGGCCCCGGACTGGGGACCCTCACTGCAGGCCCCGGACTGGGGACCGTCACTGGAGGCCCCGGTCTGGAGAACGTCGCTGGAGGCCCCGGACTGGGGACCCTCTCTGCAGGCCCCGGACTGGGGACCGTCACTGGAGGCCCCGGTCTGGAGACCGTCGCTGGAGGCCCCGGTCTGGAGACCGTCGCTGGAGGCCCCAGTCTGGAGACCATCCCTGGAGGCCCCGGTCTAGAGACCGTCGCTGGAGGCTTCGTGCCATGGATCATCACTGGACCGTGGAGACGCACTGGAGGTCTGGAGCGCAGAGCTGGCACAACCCGTCCTGGCTGGATGCTCACCCTAGCCCACTGCTGGGCGCTGGGCTGTGGAGACGCACCGGAGACACAGTGCGCAGAGCCGGTACAGGATATCCTGGACCGAAGAGACCCACCGGAGGCCAGGAGCGCTGAGCCGGCACAATCCATCCTGGCTGAATGCCCACTCTAGCTCGACAAATGCGAGGAGCTGGCACAGAACGCACCAGGCTGTGCATGCGCACCAGAAACACACTGCGCAGAGCCACATAACATGGTGCCTGACTAGTCACACTCTCCCCACGGTAAGCACGGGGAGTTGGCTCAGGTCTATAACCTGACTCCGCCAATCTCCCCGTGTGCCACCCTCCCAAATTCTTTTGTGGCTGCCTCTCGTGCATGCTTCGCCGTTCCGCTTTTGCTGCTTCCATTTCAACGATAGACAGCTGCCTCTGATTGGGAACCATACTCGGCCAATTGGAAAGAAATACAAAACATAGAATGCCCACCCAAATCACACCCGACCAAACCAAATAGAGACATAAAAAGGCTCTCTAAGGTCAGGGCGTGACAATCAGTGTCTTCGCAGCATGAATTGCCAAGGCAGGATACTCTGAGTGCAGCCCAGTTTAGAAATCTGGCAGTGGCTTCTGATTAAATTACATTTTCACACAACCACTTGCTCTGTGAAACGGAATGAGCAGCAGCTACGTTTGGCTACAAACGGACTGTTAGTGGAATTCCTGTGACAGAGTAAAGGTTTATAGGATTGGATGTTCATTATTTGACTAGGCTACCTGTATTTGACATTGTGTTGATATTTTATTTTGGGCTGTGAAACAAGGCTACTCAGGCGAGAAAGAAAACTCACCCAAATGTATATAGCCCTGTTGGAAAATATAAATCTAATGTTTGAAAATGTGGGAAAAAAGTGAATCACACTTGTATTTGGCGTACCCCTGATGGCATTTGTGCGTACCCCTGGGGTTACGCTTTACCCCAGTTTGGGAATACCTGTATTAGAGAAATATATTGAGCGGTCCAGCTTTACTTTACAAATGCAGAAATATGAAATTCTGACAGGATATTGGTTTATGAATGAATGAAATTCAATCAAACATAGTGTAGTACATTAGACCACTACTCACTGTCAACTAGCTAATGAGGTATGTTTAGGTGAAAAGCACTTCTTTAGAAATAGCTATAGAAATGTCTCATGGTGGGGTATTGCCATGGCAACAAACAGATAAACCAAGGCAAGGTTCTAAACTAAAGGGTCGAGAACAGAAGAATGTGAAGAGAGGAGGACTACAATTCCACAAAATGGAGAGAGGGTGAAAAAAAGGATAAACTAATGTTCTAGTCAGAGGCTCCTGCAGTTGCCCCCGGATACGGGTGGTAAAGAGAGAGGGAAGAGTGAGAGAGAATTGGGAACTTGGAGGAGCTGCAGCTGCCTGGTTTCCATAGTGATGAGGATGCAGTACAAAGATGCAGAGAAGAGAGATTGCGAGCCAGAGAGAAAGAGAGTAAGAGAGAAAGTAAGGTAGAGAAGAGAGTGACCTAGGAAGAGGGGGAGAGAGATGTTTGGGGGAGGGGTAGTTTGGACATGGAGCCCCGGGTCTTGCCGCTTGAGACCCCCGCTATCTTCATGGGAACCTGAGTAAAACCCACACGGTGGGCGTAAGTGTGTGTGAAGCATCAGCATTGGCAGGGGTGTGGGAGAAAACGTGTGTGTGTGTGTGTGTGTGTGTGTGTGTGTGTGTGTGTGTGTGTGTGTGTGTGTGTGTGTGTGTGTGTGTGTGTGTGTGTGTGTGTGTGTGTGTGTGTGTGTGTGTGTGTGTGTGTGTGTGTGTGTGTGTGTGTGTGTGTGTGTGTGTGTGTGTGTGTGTGTGTGTGTGTGTGTGTGTGTGTGTGTGTGTGTGACCTACATTCTTTCAGGGTCTCATCCCCACTCACCTGGCTTCCTGCTTTCACAGCTGGACAGGAATCAGCTAGCAACTGGAGCTACTACCATATTAATAAAACATATTGTCAGCCTACGCTATGCTAACCAGTCTTCCTGCTAGCGATTGGAGCTGCTACTTTGTCAATAAAACACATAGCCTATGCTGAACTAAGCTAACCAGTCTTCCTGCTAGTGACTGGAGCTACTATCTTATGAATAAAACACATAGGCTATGCTAAACTAAGCTAACCAGTCTTCCTGCTAGCGACCGGAGCTACTACCTTATCAATAAAACACTTAGCCTATGCTGAGCTAAGCTAAGCTACGATAAACAGTCTTCCTGTTAGCTACTGAAGACAATAGAACAAACATGAGGCTGAACTAACCAGCCTCCAAACGAGGTACTTTCACATGAATAAGGCACATAATGCTGAACTAAGCTAGGCAAAGCTAACCAGTCTTCAGCTAAATAAATAAACACAACTGCTACAAATACAAATGACAAAAATGACACACAAAAATACAAATAAAAAACACCTTTTTACCTTTTAGTATTTAGTTCTCTATTCACTTATTGAGATGAATTGATATGTTGCAGGCATCTCCATAGTGTTCTTGACACTCAAAACATAACATATAACATAACATATGAATATCTCTGATGAGTTGGAGTAGGATAAAGCCTGATGATTATATAGCTAATGTGTATGATCTGGAGGGGAGAGGGGAATTGTGGGATGGGGAGAGGGATATTGTGGGATGAGGAGATGGATTGTGGGATAAGGAGGGGGATTTTGGGATGAGGAGAAGGATTGTGTGATGAGGAGGGGATTGTCAGATGAGGAGGGGAGTGTGGGATGAGAAGATGGATTGGGGGTGGGGTGTCTCCCCTGTCGTTACGGAGCTGAGCTATCAGCCTGGAGAGGACCTTTATACAGTGTGTATACAGTACCAGTCAAATGTTTGGATGTTGAGATGTGTCTGTTACTTGAACTCCGTGAAACATTTATTTGGGCTGTAAATTCTGAGGCTGGTAATTCTAATGAACTTATACTCCGCAGCAGAGGTAACTCTGGGTATTCCTTTCCTGTGGCGGTCCTCATGAGAGCCAGTTTCATCATAGTGTTTGATGGGTTTTTTTCACTTGAAATTTTCCGGATTGACTGACCTTCATGTCTTAAAGTAATGATGAACTGTAATTTCTCTTATCTGCTTATTTGAGCATTTATTGTCATAATATGGACTTGGTCTTTTACCAAATAGGTCTATCTTCTGTTTACCACACCTACCTTGTCACAACACAACTGACTGGCTCTGTCATGTTTGTCATTTATTATCATGTCTCGTCCCTGTGCTCCCCATTCTATTCGTTTCCCTCTGCTGGTCTTATTAGGTTCTTTCCCTCTTTCTATCCCTCTCTCTCCCCCTCCCTCTCTCACTCTCTCGCTCTCTCTTCTCTCTATCGTTCCGTTCCTGCTCCCAGCTGTTCCTATTCCCCTAATCATCATTTAGTCTTCCCACACCTGTTCCCGATCCTTTCCCCTGATTGGAGTCCCTATTTATTCCTTTGTGTTCCGTTCCTGTCCTGTCGGTTCCTTGTTTAGTATTCACCGTGCTGTGATTGTGTTTCGCCCTGTCCTGTCGTGTTTTTTGCCTTCATCAGATGCTGCGTGTGAGCAGGTGTCTCTGTCAACTACGGCCTGCGCCTACCCGAAGCGACCTGCAGTCTGTGGCCGCTTCTCCTGTTATTCCCCTCTACAGACTAGAGGATTTCTGTTATTCCCTGTTTGGACTTGAATAAACTCTGTTTCTGTTAAGTCGCTTTTGGGTCCTCTTTCACCCGCATGACAGAAGGAACCGACCAAGGAATGGACCCAGCGACTTCAGACGCTCGTTACACTGCCGTCGAGATCCAAGGAGCCATGCTCGGCAGACACGAGCAGGAATTGTCTGCTGCTCGCCATGCCGTGGAGAACCTGGCCGCTCAGGTTTCCGACCTCTCTGGACAGTTCCAGAGTCTACGTCTCGTGCCACCTGTTACTTCCTGGCCTGCCGAGCCTCCAGAACCTAGGGTTAATAACCCACCTTGCTACTCCGGGCAGCCCACTGAGTGCCGCTCCTTTCTCACGCAGTGTGAGATTGTGTTCTCTCTCCAACCCAACACATACTCTAGAGAGAGAGCTCGGGTTGCTTACGTCATTTCACTCCTTACTGGCCGGGCTCGAGAATGGGGCACAGCTATCTGGGAGGCAAGGGCTGATTGCTCTAACAAGTTCCAGAACTTTAAAGAGGAGATGATTCGGGTTTTTGACCGTTCAGTTTTGGTGGGGAGGCTTCTAGGGCCCTGGCTTCCTTATGCCAAGGTGAACGGTCCATAACGGATTATTCTATTGAGTTTCGCACTCTTGCTGCCTCTAGTGAGTGGAACGAGCCGGCGCTGCTCGCTCGTTTTCTGGAGGGACTCCACGCAGTGGTTAAGGATGAGATTCTCTCCCGGGAGGTTCCTTCAGATGTGGACTCTTTGATTGCTCTCGCCATCCGCATAGAACGACGGGTAGATCTTCGTCACCGGGCTCGTGGAAGAGAGCTCGCATCAACGGTGTTTCCCTGCTCCGCATCGCAACCATCTCCCTCCTCTGGCTTTGAGACTGAGCCCATGCAGCTGGGAGGGATTCGCATCTCGACTAAGGAGAGGATCACCAACCGCCTGTGCCTCTATTGCGGAGTTGCTGGACATTTTGTTAATTCATGTCCAGTAAAAGCCAGAGCTCATCTGTAAGCGGAGGGCTACAGGTGAGCGCAACTACTCAAGTCTCTCCATCAAAATCCTGTACTACTTTGTCGGTCCATCTACGCTGGACCGGTTCGGGTGCTACATGTAGTGCCTTGATAGACTCTGGGGCTGAGGGTTGTTTCATGGACGAAGCATGGGTTCGGAAACATGACATTCCTTTCAGAGAGTTAGAGAAGCCTACGCCCATGTTCGCCTTAGATGGTAGTCATCTTCCCAGTATCAGATTTGAGACACTACCTTTAACCCTCACAGTATCTGGTAACCACAGTGAGACTATTTCTTTTTTGATTTTCCGTTCACCGTTTACACCTGTTGTTTTGGGTCATCCCTGGCTAGTATGTCATAATCCTTCTATTAATTGGTCTAGTAATTCTATCCTATCCTGGAACGTTTCTTGTCATGTGAAGTGTTTAATGTCTGCCATCCCTCCCGTTTCTTCTGTCCCTACTTCTCAGGAGGAACCTGGCGATTTGACAGGAGTGCCGGAGGAATATCATGATCTGCGCACGGTCTTCAGTCGGTCCCGAGCCAACTCCCTTCCTCCTCACCGGTCGTATGATTGTAGTATTGATCTCCTTCCGGGGACCACTCCTCCTCGAGGTAGACTATACTCTCTGTCGGCTCCCGAACGTAAGGCTCTCGAGGATTATTTGTCTGTGTCTCTTGACGCCGGTACCATAGTGCCTTCTTCCTCTCCGGCCGGGCGGGGTTCTTTTTGTTAAGAAGAAGGACGGTACTCTGCGTCCCTGCGTGGATTATCGAGGCTGAATGACATAACGGTTAAGAATCGTTATCCGCTTCCCCTTATGTCATCAGCCTTCGAGATTCTGCAGGGAGCCAGGTGCTTTACTAAGTTGGACCTTCGTAACGCTTACCATCTCGTGCGCATCAGAGAGGGGGACGAGTGGAAAACGGCGTTTAACACTCCGTTAGGGCATTTTGAGTACCGGGTTCTGCCGTTCGGTCTCGCCAATGCGCCAGCTGTTTTTCAGGCATTAGTTAATGATGTTCTGAGAGACATGCTGAACATCTTTGTTTTTGTCTATCTTGACGATATCCTGATTTTTTCTCCGTCACTCGAGATTCATGTTCAGCACGTTCGACGTGTTCTACAGCGCCTTTTAGAGAATTGTCTCTACGTAAAGGCTGAGAAGTGCTCTTTTCATGTCTCCTCCGTTACTTTTCTCGGTTCCGTTATTTCCGCTGAAGGCATTCAGATGGATTCCGCTAAGGTCCAAGCTGTCAGTGATTGGCCCGTTCCAAGGTCACGTGTCGAGTTGCAGCGCTTTTTAGGTTTCGCTAATTTCTATCGGCGTTTCATTCGTAATTTCGGTCAAGTTGCTGCCCCTCTCACAGCTCTTACTTCTGTCAAGACGTGTTTTAAGTGGTCCGGTTCCGCCCAGGGAGCTTTTGATCTTCTAAAAGAACGTTTTACGTCCGCTCCTATCCTCGTTACTCCTGACGTCACTAGACAATTCATTGTCGAGGTTGACGCTTCAGAGGTAGGCGTGGGAGCCATTCTATCCCAGCGCTTCCAGTCTGACGATAAGGTTCATCCTTGCGCTTATTTTTCTCATCGCCTGTCGCCATCTGAGCGCAACTATGATGTGGGTAACCGTGAACTGCTCGCCATCCGCTTAGCCCTAGGCGAATGGCGACAGTGGTTGGAGGGGGCGACCGTTCCTTTTGTCGTTTGGACAGACCATAAGAACCTTGAGTACATCCGTTCTGCCAAACGACTTAATGCCCGTCAAGCTCGTTGGGCGTTGTTTTTCGCTCGTTTCGAGTTTGTGATTTCTTACCGTCCGGGTAGCAAGAACACCAAGCCTGATGCCTTATCCCGTCTGTTTAGTTCTTCTGTGGCTTCTACTGATCCCGAGGGATTCTTCCTTATGGGCGTGTTGTCGGGTTAACAGTCTGGGGAATTGAAAGACAGGTTAAGCAAGCACTCACGCACACTGCGTCGCCGCGCGCTTGTCCTAGTAACCTCCTTTTCGTTCCTGTTTCCACTCGTCTGGCTGTTCTTCAGTGGGCTCACTCTGCCAAGTTAGCTGGTCATCCCGGTGTTCGAGGCACTCTTGCGTCTATTCGCCAGCGCTTTTGGTGGCCGACTCAGGAGCGTGACACGCGCCGTTTCGTGGCTGCTTGTTCGGACTGCGCGCAGACTAAGTCGGGTAACTCTCCTCCTGCCGGTCGTCTCAGACCGCTCCCCATTCCTTCTCGACCATGGTCTCACATCGCCTTAGACTTCATTACCGGTCTGCCTTTGTCTGCGGGGAAGACTGTGATTCTTACGGTTGTCGATAGGTTCTCTAAGGCGGCACATTTCATTCCCCTCGCTAAACTTCCTTCCGCTAAGGAGACGGCACAAATCATTATTGAGAATGTATTCAGAATTCATGGCCTCCCGTTAGACGCCGTTTCAGACAGAGGCCCGCAATTCACGTCACAGTTTTGGAGGGAGTTCTGTCGTTTGATTGGTGCGTCCGTCAGTCTCTCTTCCGGGTTTCATCCCCAGTCTAACGGTCAAGCAGAGAGGGCCAATCAGACGATTGGTCGCATACTACGCAGCCTTTCTTTCAGAAACCCTGCGTCTTGGGCAGAACAGCTCCCCTGGGCAGAATACGCTCACAATTCGCTTCCTTCGTCTGCTACCGGGTTATCTCCGTTTCAGAGTAGTCTGGGTTACCAGCCTCCTCTGTTCTCATCCCAGCTTGCCGAGTCCAGCGTTCCCTCCGCTCAAGCGTTTGTCCAACGTTGTGAGCGCACCTGGAGGAGGGTGAGGTCTGCACTTTGCCGTTACAGGGCACAGACGGTGAGAACCGCCAATAAACGCAGGATTAAGAGTCCAAGGTATTGTTGCGGCCAGAGAGTGTGGCTTTCCACTCGCAACCTTCCTCTTACGACAGCTTCTCGTAAGTTGACTCCGCGGTTCATTGGTCCGTTCCGTGTCTCCCAGGTCGTCAATCCTGTCGCTGTGCGACTGCTTCTTCCGCGACATCTTCGTCGCGTCCATCCTGTCTTCCATGTCTCCTGTGTTAAGCCCTTTCTTCGCACCCCCGTTCGTCTTCCCTCCCCCTCCCGTCCTTGTCGAGAGCGCACCTATTTACAAGGTACATAAGATCATGGACATGCGTTCTCGGGGACGGGGTCACCAATACTTAGTGGATTGGGAGGGTTACGGTCCTGAGGAGAGGAGTTGGGTTCCGTCTCGGGACGTGCTGGACCGTTCACTCATCGATGATTTCCTCCGTTGCCGCCAGGATTCCTCCTCGAGTGCGCCAGGAGGCGCTCGGTGAGTGGGGGGGTACTGTCATGTTTGTCATTTATTATCATGTCTCGTCCCTGTGCTCCCCATTCTATTCGTTTCCCTCTGCTGGTCTTATTAGGTTCTTTCCCTCTTTCTATCCCTCTCTCTCCCCTCCCTCTCTCACTCTCTCGCTCTCTCTTCTCTCTATCGTTCCGTTCCTGCTCCCAGCTGTTCCTATTCCCCTAATCATCATTTAGTCTTCCCACACCTGTTCCCGATCCTTTCCCCTGATTGGAGTCCCTATTTATTCCTTTGTGTTCCGTTCCTGTCCTGTCGGTTCCTTGTTTAGTATTCACCGTGCTGTGATTGTGTTTCGCCCTGTCCTGTCGTGTTTTTTGCCTTCATCAGATGCTGCGTGTGAGCAGGTGTCTCTGTCAACTACGGCCTGCGCCTACCCGAAGCGACCTGCAGTCTGTGGCCGCTTCTCCTGTTATTCCCCTCTACAGACTAGAGGATTTCTGTTATTCCCTGTTTGGACTTGAATAAACTCTGTTTCTGTTAAGTCGCTTTTGGGTCCTCTTTCACCCGCATGACAGGCTCAAACACATTAAGAAGGAAATAAATTCCACAAATTCCACACATGAACTTTTAACAAGGTACACCTGTTAATTGAAATGCATTCCAGGTGACTACCTCATGAATCTGGTTGAGAGAATGCCAAGAGTGTGCAAAGCTGTCATCAAGGCAAAGGGTGGCTACTTTGAAGAATCAAAAATATATTTTGATTTGTTTAACACTTTTTTGGTTACTACATGATTCCATATGTGTTATTTTATAGTTTTGATGTTTCTACAATGTAGAAAATAGTAAAATAAAATAAACATCTGCAATGAGTAGATGTGTCCAAACTTTTGACTGGTACTGTGTGTATAGTCATTCATTGTAAATAAGAATTTGTTATTCTTGCCTAGTTAAATACAGGTTAAAATGTACATATACTGGGCAGACAAAACATTAAGAATACCTTCCTAATATTGAGTTGTATACCCCCTCAGAACAGCTTCAATTCATCAGGGGCTTGAACTCTACAAGGTGACGAAAGCGTTACACATGGATGCTTGCCCATGTTGATTCCAATGCATCCTACAGTTGTGTCAAGTTGGCTGGATGTCCTACATACACATGGGAAACTGTTGAGGGTGAAAACCTCACCAGCATTGCAGTTCTTGACACACTCAAACCAGTGCGCCTGGCACCAATGACCATACCCTGTTCACCTAAATATGTTTTTGTGCCCATTCACCCCCTGAATGGCACAAATACATAATCCATGTCTCAGCTGTCTCAAGGCTTAAGAATCCTTCTTTAACCTGTCTCCTCCCCTTCATCTACACCAGCGGTTCCCAAACGTTTTATAGTCCCGTAAAACTTCAAACATTCAACCTCCAGCTGTGTACCCCCTCTAGCACCAGGGTCAGCACACTCTCAAATGTTGTTTTTTGCCATTATTGTAAGCTGGCCACATGCACTATACAATACATGTATTAAACATAAGAATGAGTGTGAGTTTTTGTCACAACCCGGCTCATAGGAAGTGACAAAGAGCTCTTATAGGACCAGGGCACAAATAATAATATAATAATAATCAATCATTTTGCCCTTTATTTAACCATCTTCCATATAAAACCTTATTTGTCATTGAACATGATAAATAACTCACCACAGGTTAATGAGAAGGCTGTGCTTGAAAGGATGCATATAACTCTGCAATGTTGGGTTGTATTGGAGAGGCTCAGTCTTAAATCATTTTCCATACACAGTCTGTGCCTTATTTAGTTTTCATGCTAGTGAGGGCCGAGAATCCACTCTCACATAGGTGCGTGATTGCAAAGGGCATCAGTGTCTTAACAGCACGATTTGCCAAGGCAGGATACTCTGAGCGCAGCCCAATCCAGAAATCTGGCAGTTGCTTCTGATTAAATTACATTTTCACAGAACTGCTTGTTGCAATTTCGATGAGGCTCTCTTGTTCAGATATCGGTAAGTGGATTGTAGGCAGGGCATGAAAGGGATAACTAATCCAGTTGTTTGTGTCATCCGTTTCGGGAAAGTGCCTGCATAATTGTGTACCCAACTCACTCAGGTGCTTCGCTATATCATATTTGACATTATCCGTAAGCTTGAGTTCATTTGCACACAAAAAAAATCATACAATGATGGAAAGACCTGTGTGTTGTCCTTAATGCAGAAAGAGAAGAGCTCCAACTTCTTAATCATAGCCTCATTTTTGTCCTGCACATTGAATATAGTTGCGGAGAGTCCCTGTAATCCTACATTCAGTTCATTCAGGCGAGAAAAAACATCACCCAGATAGGCCAGTTGTGTGAGAAACTCGTCATCATACAAGCGGTCAGACAAGTGAAAATTATGGTCAGTAAAATAAACTTTAAGCTGGTCTCTTAATTTAAAAAATGTGTCAATACTTTTCCCTTTGAGAACCAGCGCACTTCTGTAGGTTGTAAAAGCGTTACATGGTCGCTGCCCATATCATTGCATAGTGCAGAAAATACACGAGAGTTCAGGGGCCTTGCTTTAACAAAGTTAGCCATTTTCACTGTAGTGTCCAAAACGTCTTTCAAGCTGTCAGCCATTCCCTTGACAGCAAGAGCCTCTCGGTGGATGCTGCAGTGTAACCAATTGGCATCGGGAGCAACTGCTTGTGCGAGCGTTACCGCTCCACTATGTCTCCCTGTCATGGCTTTTGCACCATCGGTACAGATACCAACATGAGCAGCAGCTACATTTGGCTACATACGGACCATTAGTGGAATCCCCCGCAAGACAGTAACGGTTAATGTGATTGGATGTTCATTATTTGACTAGGCTACCTGTATTTAATAATATATAATAATAATATATGCCATTTAGCAGACGCTTTTATCCAAAGCGACTTACAGTCATGTGTGCATACATTCTACGTATGGGTGGTCCCGGGAATCGAACCCACTACCCTGGCGTTACAAGCGCCATGCTCTACCAACTGAACACTAGATGGTTGAAGTTATTTTTGGCTGTGAAACAAGGCTACTCAGGCAAGAAAAAAACTCACCCAAATGTATATATATCCCTGTTGGAAAATATAAATGGACTGTTTGAAAATGTAAGGGAAAAAAAGGGTTTTACTTTTTTTAAATGTGAATCACATTTTTAATTGGCGTACCCCTGACGGCATTGCTCACCAGTTTGAGAATACCTGATCTACACTGATTGAAGTGGATGTAACAGGTGACATCAATAAGGGATCATCGCTTTCACCTGGATTCACCTGGTCAGTCTATGTCATGGAGAGAGCAGGTGTTCATAATGTTTTGTCCACTCCGTGGAAGGAGACTGTAACACGGTGACAGTGCACCTGCTATAACATCTGCTACACTGTGCAACCAATACACTTTCATTTGATTTGGCGAGAGAGAGGTGACAAGAAAAAGTGTTTGTCAGAGAAAGAGAGAGACAGACAATGGAAGAGAAAGAAGACTAGCAATTGAGAAAATTAAAGACAGAGAGATGATAAGTGGGGAGGGAGAAGGAGAGAGAGAGATAGAGAGAGGTTAGGGAAGACATAGTTGATTGTGTCAGAGAAAGCACTAAGGTAAAGACAGAGATTAGTGGTTTAGGTTGTGATAACTCTACGGAGAGGAGGTACGTGAATGATGTGGATGATGCAGCAGTGGCTGGATGACCTTGAGCTATGATTAGGAGGGAGGGAGGGAGGGAGGGAGGGAGGGAGGGAGGGGGATTGATGGAGGAAGAGTGTTTTAAGGGAGGGAACGAGATGGAGAGAGGGAGAAAGGGAAGGAGAGAGAATCTTGGCAGCAGGGTTGGTAGATTCAATTTGAGCTCAGAAGATACATTGAAAGTCAATTCTGAAATGAAAACTGCCCATTATTTTAGGTTGAATAGGAGGAGGAAGAGACGGCTGAGTGAGGAGGAAAAGGAGAGGAGAAGTTATTCTGCGCCCCAAATGACACACTATTCCCCACATAGTGCACTACTTTTGATGAGAAACCTATGGATCCTGGTCAAAAGTAGTGCACTATATAGTGAATACGGTGCCATATGGGATGCATTCTTGGTCTATCCTGGCAGAGAGAGAGCTGGAGGATGAGACTTGCGAGAAGACGCGGATCATGGCAGCAAGAGAAAGGAGATAGACAGGAGAGAGGTTAACACACACCCCTCCCCTCCACCTTACCTTGGACCTTGGACCGCAAAGTTGATGGCCTGTCTCTCAGCCTGCAATAGGACTTCCCAGTCTATAGTGTGGATGTGAGGAAGAGGCCACCGGCGGCCCATAATAGACAACATGTAACCTAGGCAATAACAAGACCAAGTGCAGTATCTGCTGTATGTTATTTATTTGCAGTTGAAGGATATGAGGAAGGATGGTGTGTTTGGTATTGTAAGAATAAAACAGATTACATTTATGTAACTCCAGTCCCCTGTCCCCACATCATTGTAAACTAGTAAGTTGCACACACACACCGACACACCCACACTCAAACTTCCCATCCCTGACATTCACACTTACCAAACACTAACCCACCCAGCTACTCACACACCCACCCACACACACGTGCCCAGGTCAGGCATCTCCGTCCCAGTGCATTCCAGTGTCAGACAAAGAGATCAGGCTTTACAGGCAAATCCCTCTGGACCAAAGTGAGGTAATCCACAGACATACTGTACATTACACACAGAATCACCCGGTTCCTAGAACTGTCCCTGTAACGTGTGTGTACGTTTGTGTTCACAGTGTGTGTGTACCGTCGGTTTGCAGTGTGTGTTTGTCTGTGTGCGTATAATGCATGTGTTCGCAGTGTGTGTGTGTTGTGTTCTTGCACCCCACACAGCGGAGGCTAACACTCGTGTGACCTGGTCTACAGGAATGTGACGTGTGGCTCTAAGGTACAATGACACGCATGTAAAAGGTTAACTGGCTGTCAGCATTCAGTGATACAGTAATGGATGGACACACACACACACACACACACACACACACACACACACACACACACACACACACACACACACACACACACACACACACACACACACACACACACACACACACACACACACACACACACACACACACACACACATACACGTAAAGGGCTAACTGGCTGTCAGCATTCGGTGCTACAGTAATGGATGGACACACACACACACATAACAACACACATACACACACACAACAACACACACACACGTAAAGGGCTAACTGGTTGTCAGCATTCAGTGCTACAGTAATGGATGGACACACACACACACACACACACACATAACAACACACACACACACACACACACACGTAAAGGTTAACTGGCTGTCAGTATTCAGTGCTACAGTAATGGATGGACACACATACACACACAACAACACACACACACAATAACACACACACACGTAAAGGTTAACTGGCTGTCAGTATTCAGTGCTACAGTAATTGATGGACACACATACACACACAACAACACACACACACACACACACACACACACACACACACACACACACACACACACACACACACACACACACACACACACACACACACACACACACACACACACACACACACACACACACACACACACACACACACACAACACACATACACACACAACAACACACACACACAACAACGCACACACACACACACAACAACACACACACACGTAAAGGGCGAACTGGCTGTCAGCGTTCAGTGATACAGTAATGGATGGACACATACACACACAACAACACACACACACAACAACACACACACACGTAAAGGTTAACTGGTTGTCAGCATTCATTGATAGAGTTACGGATGGCTAGTGTGATGGTCATACATAGGGATGTGCACGGGTGTGTTTAAGTTTGACTGTGTTGGTGGTTGGAGACATGTATGTCAGGCAGGCATGTGTGTAAGGTCTGTCACGCAGGCATGCGTGTAAGGTATGTCAGGCAGGCAGGCGTGTAAGGTATGTCAGGCAGGCAGGCGTGTAAGGTATGTCTGGCAGGCATGTGTGTAAGGTATGTCAGGCAGGCATGCGTGTAAGGTATGTCAGGCAGGCATGCGTTTAAGGTATGTCAGGCAGGCAGGCATGTAAGGTATGTCAGGCAGGCAGGCGTGTAAGGTATGTCAGGCAGGCAGGCATGTAAGGTATGTCAGGCAGGCATGCGTGTAAGGTATGTCAGGCAGGCAGGCATGTAAGGTATGTCAGGCAGGCAGGCATGTAAGGTATGTCAGGCAGGCATGCGTGTAAGGTATGTCAGGCAGGCAGGCATGTAAGGTATGTCAGGCAGGCAGGCATGTAAGGTATGTCAGGCAGGCAGGCATGTAAGGTATGTCAGGCAGGCAGGCATGTAAGGTATGTCAGGCAGGCAGGCATGTAAGGTATGTCAGGCAGGCAGGCATGTAAGGTATGTCAGGCATGGCAGGCATGTAGGCATGTAAGTATGTCAGGCAGGCAGGCATGTAAGGTATGTCAGGCAGGCAGGCATGTAAGGTATGTCAGGCAGGCAGGCATGTAAGGTATGTCAGGCAGGCAGGCATGTAAGGTATGTCAGGCAGGCATGCGTGTAAGGTATGTCAGGCAGGCAGGCGTGTAAGGTATGTCAGGCAGGCAGGCATGTAAGGTATGTCAGGCAGGCATGCGTGTAAGGTATGTCAGGCAGGCAAGTGTGTAAGGTATGTCAGGCAGGCATGCGTGTAAGGTATGTCAGGCAGGCATGCGTGTAAGGTATGTCAGGCAGGCAAGTGTGTAAGGTATGTCAGGCAGGCATGCGTTTAAGGTATGTCAGGCAGGCATGCGTGTAAGGTATGTCAGGCAGGCAGGCGTGTAAGGTATGTCAGGCAGGCAGGCGTGTAAGGTATGTCAGGCAGGCATGCGTGTAAGGTATGTCAGGCAGGCATGCGTTTAAGGTATGTCAGGCAGGTATGCGTGTAAGGTATGTCAGGCAGGCATGCGTGTAAGGTATGTCAGGCAGGCATTAGTGTAAGGTATGTCAGGCAGGCATGCGTGTAAGGTATGTCAGGCAGGCATGCGTGTAAGGTATGTCAGGCAGGCATTAGTGTAAGGTATGTCAGGCAGGCATGCGTGTAAGGTATGTCAGGCAGGCATGCGTTTAAGGTATGTCAGGCAGGCATGCGTGTAAGGTATGTCAGGCAGGCAGGCATGTAAGGTATGTCAGGCAGGCAGGCATGCGTTTAAGGTATGTCAGGCAGGTATGCGTGTAAGGTATGACAGGCAGGCATGCGTTTAAGGTATGTCAGGCAGGTATGCGTGTAAGGTATGTCAGGCAGGCATTAGTGTAAGGTATGGCAGGCAGGCATGCGTGTAAGGTATGTCAGGCAGGCATTAGTGTAAGGTATGTCAGGCAGGCATGCGTGTAAGGTATGTCAGGCAGGCATGCGTTTAAGGTATGTCAGGCAGGCAGGCATGTAAGGTATGTCAGGCAGGCAGGCATGTAAGGTATGTCAGGCAGGCATGCGTGTAAGGTATGTCAGGCAGGCAGGCATGTAAGGTATGTCAGGCAGGCAGGCATGTAAGGTATGTCAGGCAGGCATGCGTGTAAGGTATGTCAGGCAGGCAGGCATGTAAGGTATGTCAGGCAGGCAGGCATGTAAGGTATGTCAGGCAGGCAGGCATGCGTGTAAGGTATGTCAGGCAGGCATGTGTGTAAGGTATGTCAGGCAGGCATGCGTTTAAGGTATGTCAGGCAGGCATGCATGTAAGGTATGTCAGGCAGGCATGCGTTTAATGTATGTCAGGCAGGCATGCGTTTAAGGTATGTCAGGCAGGTATGCGTTTAAGGTATTCAAGAGCAGGAAGGGAGGAAGGCTCATTATAATGCCTGGAATAGAGCAAATGGAATGGCAGCAACCACATGAAAACCATTTGTTTGATGTATTTGATGCCCTTCCACTAATTCCGCTCTCGCCGTTACCACGAGCCGTCCTCCCCAATTACGGTGCCACCAACCCCCTGTGGTCAGGAGATGTCACATTTCGTTAATTCATGATCTTTGACGGTTGAAGGTTTAATGAAACGTTTAAAAAAATAATCTTAATTTCAAATAATTTAGAAGTAACAGTTAAGTACCTTACTGTGATTGTTTTCAATTCAAATGGTCAAAAAGAAGATAAAATAGCTTCTTAGCAAAGAGCCTTTTCTCAAACAAGAATATTCTTAGGACTGTCTGTGAGTGGTCTGGGTGGGGAAGGGAAAACTGAAAACTATTTGTTATTGGCAGAGAGGTTTTGAACTCGCTAATTGGTCTTCTAACTAATTTACTGCCTGGTGATGTCTCCAGGCAGGCCAAATCTCCATCCCACCCAAACAGGGAGAAATTCAGGCGGTTTTCTCAAACAGCTCTTACACTAAATGGGCATTATAATATATTTTTTTACAATTTCACAGCACTATTCCAACCTCATAGTTTTTAACTGCACTGGGCCTTTAAATAATGTAGTCTTTAAAAAAGGTATTCTTTAAAGGATGTGTTCTTTAAAGGCACAAATACGATTGTGTGTGTTTCTGCATGTATATTGGTGTATATTAGTTTGACTATCAGTGTTTGTAGTTATTTATTTATCTATACTGTCTGCAAGATTCTTTAGAGCCCATTTCATATCATTGTGTGTATGGGTTTACTGTTCAGTACACCTCAGTGTTTGTTAAATGACGGTGCAGCTGTAAATCCCCCTTTTCACTGTGTCCTCTCTCCCCACTGCCTCTCCTCTCTGTTTCTCTCTTTTCATTTCCCCTGCTGTTGTTGTGTATGAAGCTCCCTTCCGCCTCCTCCTCCTCCCCCATCATGTCTTTAGAAGTGTAGGTATGGCATACGTGATGTTGTGTGTGTGTGTGGGTGTGTATGGTTGAAGTACTGTAGTACATATGGAGAATAGAGCAGATATTCCAGTCAGAAATGGGGCCCGCAACTCATTTAAATATCAAAGTATGAATCTCCACATCCTGTTCCGATGAGAGAGGCATGCACAGCCATCTACCCAGTCAAAACAAATGGCTACACAAACACACACACACACACACGCCCTGTGGTCCCTTGGCCCTAGCTATATCAGTTTGAAAGTTAATTGATGTTAATTGATCAACTTAAATCTCTGTTGGGCTGTGAGAGAGCTAAAGAGGGGGGTGGGGAGAGAGAGGGGGGGAGAGAGAGAGGTGGGAGAAAGAGAGAGAAGGAGGAAGAGAGAGAGAGAGAGAGAAGAGAGAGGAGAGAGAGACAGAGACGAGAGAGAGACTCTAGCCTGACAACTCCTGGGTGTGTCGCTATGGAGATGAGTGAAATTAAACCTGTCCGTTCCTGATGACATCACTCCGGTCCTTCCCAGTGAGCATGCTCAATTCCAACGTTTCTGTGGCAACCTGTGTGGCATCTCACAAGCATTCCATTTGGTTTCTACTAGATAGAGCCAATTTTGACTTTGTGCCTGTGCTATCATAAAAATGTAGGAAAACAAAAATGTGTTTTTTTGCTAGGTTAGAGTTAGGCATAAGGTTAGCAGTGTGGTTGAGGTTAGGGTTTAAAATACTATTTTTTTGAATAAATAATTGTAGAAATAGGCAGGGTTTATGACTGGGGCAACTAAAGACGATTCCGGTGCTCTTGGCTCATTTAGAGAGACATGGAGAGGGTGTAAAAACTGATTGGTTGCCATGGGTGACAGAGTGCTTGTCGATGCATGTCGGGTCAATAGAGTACCACATTATGAGTCATAATAACCATAAAACCCAATGGTCAAACAAAGAAATGGTTCCAATCATTTTCCACCATACATTTTTCCCTTACAGGATTTTAGAAACACTTAAAGGGCTGTGTTTCATGTAGGCTTACCGTGGTGTGACGTTTTATTAACTGTAAATCTCTGGGACAAGGTGATTTATCAACGTAGTCACATGTATTTACCCCCCAAAAATGAAATGCTAATTTGCTGCTAATGTGGCTATCATACAGAACTACAAATGCCATGATAATCTGGATGAGGCTGCTGAATCGAGGCAAAGGTAAGAATCTCTGGATTAACTATCTACTGTTAGCAAAATGTAGTAATGAATAAATTGGCTACATTTCTTTAAACATTGACAATTCTGTGAACTGTTTTGTGCAAGTTTTAAATTGACACAATGCCTGTTAGCAAAGGTGTCAGCTAGAGAGTTGTAGTTTTGTTGTACCACTCATCTGAAGAAGAGGAAGTGGACCAAAGGGCAGCGTGGTAAGTGCTCATGATTTATTTAAAAATACACTTGAACAAAATAACAAAGAGCAAAACGACAACAAACCGTTCTGTCAGGTGCAGAAACACAAAACAGGAAACAACTACCCACAAACCCAGGTGGGGAAAAAGGCTGCCTAAGTATGATTCTCAACCAGAGACAACGATAGGCAAGAACCACACCCAGCCAAACACAAAGAAATAGCAAACATAGAAATAAAGAAACTAGAATATTACCCTAGTCACACCCTGGC
This sequence comes from Oncorhynchus gorbuscha, assembly GCF_021184085.1. Taxonomy (NCBI): domain Eukaryota; kingdom Metazoa; phylum Chordata; class Actinopteri; order Salmoniformes; family Salmonidae; genus Oncorhynchus; species Oncorhynchus gorbuscha. The sequence continues at coordinate 17,583,564 of NC_060193.1, forward strand.
CTAACCAAAATAGAGAATAAAAGCCTCTCTATGGCCAGGGCGTGACAGAACCCCCCCCCCCCCCCAAAGGTGCGGAAAACCTGACAGTAGACACAGGGAGTTGGCTCAGGTCGCCAACCTGACTCTGCCACACTCCCCGTGTGCCCCCCAAATTTTTTGTGAGTGGGCTGCCTCTCGGGCTTCCTTGCCAGCCGTGTTCCCTCATAACGCTGCCTCTCAGCTTTAGCTGCTTCCAGTTCCTCCCGTGGACGGCGTTATGATGACATTTGCATGATGCCAACTTTGATGTCAATTAGCATTTTAGAATCTGAGAGTAAATAGAGCCAAATATGTTGATAAAAGTCACGTTGTCTGAAAGAGATATACATTGCTATCAAAATGTCATGCCGGGGTAAGCTTACACGTGTGTTTATAAAATCCCCTACGGGAAAAATGAATGGTGGAAAAACGATTCGAACCATTTCCCTGTTTGACCGCTAGGTTTTATGGGTATTATGACACATCCTCTGTGGGGCTCTATGGCTGTTATGCCACTATGACAGAGATCCTATCTGCTATACTCTTTCTAGAAGTTTAAACTTCCAACGCACATTTTAACTGAACATTATCCAATTTTTTTACAGAATATTCCAATGTCCCTACTGTAAAAAGCATCATTACATAAAACAGAGATGTGTTCAGGATAACATTGAAAATGTGTTTAGGGACAATCTCAATGATGCAGAAAAACAAGATACAAGTATTCCTGAATCACTCTTGAAAGAAATGGGTTATACTCAACCCACCATATCAGTGTTTAGAGCTGCAACAGGTGCTTTTAGTGTTGAAAGACTTTGACCAGCCTATTGACTGGAGGAAAGGTATTCAGCGTGATTGGAAGTGGACTTAAAGTGAAGAGGCCAGGGTGTGCGTGTGTGTGTGTGTGTGTGTGTGTGTGTGTGTGTGTGTGTGTGTGTGTGTGTGTGTGTGTGTGTGTGTGTGTGTGTGTGTGTGTGTGTGTGTGTGTGTGTGTGTGTGTGTGTGTGTGTGTGTGTGTACATGGACCTGTTCAATTATACTTCATAGTAAACAAACTAAAATGTTGACTAACTGGGGATATTTTTGTTAGTCCCCACAAGGTTAAATTACATTTTTCTAGAGGGTTAAGGTTAGACTTAGTGTTAGGGTTAGGGGTTAGGGGTTAGGGTTAGGTTTCCAGGTTAGGGTTAGGGAATAGGATTTTGAATGGGTCTGACTTTTGTGCCCCCACAAGGTTAGTTATTCAAGGCTGTGGATGTGTGTGTGTGTGTGTGTGTGTGTTTGAGTTGGCTCTAGGCTGCAGTGCTACAGTCTGAGGACATATCGAGTGTCCTGTTTGAACCACCACCCACCCTGCCTTCTTACTCCATCCCCAGCTCTCCTCCAAGTATCGACCATGGCTGTTTCTTAGTCTTGCCAATGCAAGCACATCTTTTTCCTCAACCACACACACACACATTTACATTTACATTTAAGTCATTTAGCAGACGCTCTTATCCAGAGCGACTTACAAATTGGTGCATTCACCTTATGACACACACACACACACACACACACACACACACACACACACACACACACACACACACACACACACACACACACACACACACACACACACACACACACACACACACACACACACACACACACACACACACGCATCATTATTTAATGAAGCTACATAAATAACATTCGGGGAACATGTTTCAGTAAGACTCTTAATAACACTGCTAGCTTAGTTTGGACACAGATGAGACATGTGGCAATTAATGTGCTTTAATCGTGCAAGTACATGTATTTTTTATTTAGGCTCGACATCAGTGAGATTCAGACCTATGATGGCCTGGTCTCTATCCGGGGTATTAGTCCACTGCACCACCAGGATAGAGCTAGCATGGCGTGTTTTGTTTCTTCTCATACAAAGCTGTTGATTTAAGTCTATTCAAACAGACCCCATTTCAAAGGAAACAAGCACTCATTAAGATCAGGTGTGGCCAATTAGTGGGTTCAGCCAACACACCTGAACACGTTTAACAAGATAGAGGATAGAGAGTTTTGTTGATGCTGAGAACAGAATGTATGTGTGTTTAAATAACATTCTTAGAACGTTCTTTGAATGTTATTGATGTTTTCTTGCGGTTTTTATGGAAAAGTAATGTCACTGACTGCTAGCCATATCCATGGTTAGTGCAGAGGTCACTACCGGCCATTCCACCCTAACTCTGGGCCAATGGAGATTCCAGGCAAAGGGCCTTTGGCTCTATGTGTTCACTGTGTGTGTGTGTGTGTGTGTGTGTGTGTGTGTGTGTGTGTGTGTGTGTGTGTGTGTGTGTGTGTGTGTGTGTGTGTGTGTGTGTGTGTGTGTGTGTGTGTGTGTGTGTGTGTGTGTGTGTGTGGAGGGCACAGGGGGCATGACACGTCCACCCAGGGGCCCCAGACTGGCACAGATTTGGGGCTTAGCGCCTGTCACTGCTGGGCCCACTGCCAGCTCCTGCTGCACCCCCCTTGCTGATGCTCCCTCTGTCTGGCACAGCATTACTCATCACCAGCAACGTGTTAACACACCCTACATCACCAGCAACGTGTTAACACACCCTACATCACCAGCAGCGTGTTAACTCACCAGCAACGTGTTAACACACCCTACATCACCAGCAGTGTGTTAACACACCCTACATCACCAGCAGCGTGTTAACTCACCCTACATCACCATCAGCGTGGTAACTCACCAGCAGCATGTTAACACACCCTACATCACCAGCAGCGTGTTAACACACCCTACATCACCAGCAGTGTGTTAACACACCCTACATCACCAGCAGCGTGTTAACTCACCCTACATCACCAGCAGCATGTTAACACACCCTACATCACCAGCAGTGTGTTAACACGCCCTACATCACCAGCAGTGTGTTAACACACCCTACATCACCAGCAGCGTGGTAACTCACCAGCAGCATGTTAACACACCCTACATCACCAGCAGCGTGTTAACACACCCTACATCACCAGCAGCATGTTAACACACCCTACATCACCAGCAGTGTGTTAACACACCCTACATCACCAGCAGTGTGTTAACACACCCTACATCACCAGCAGCGTGTTAACTAACCCTACATCACCAGCAGCGTGGTAACTCACCAGCAGCATGTTAACACACCCTACATCACCAGCAGTGTGTTAACACACCCTACATCACCAGCAACGTGTTAACACACCCTACATCACCAGCAGCGTGTTAACACACCCTACATCACCAGCAGCGTGATAACACACCCTACATCACCAGCAGCGTGTTAACTCACCAGAAACGTGTTAACACACCCTACATCACCAGCAGCGTGATAACACACCCTACATCACCAGCAGCGTGTTAACTCACCAGAAACGTGATAACACACCCTACATCACCAGCAGCGTGTTAACTCACCAGCAACGTGTTAACACACCCTACATCACCAGCAACGTGTTAACACACCCTACATCACCAGCAACGTGTTAACACACCCTACATCACCAGCAATGTGTTAACACTCCCTACATCACCAGCAGCGTGTTAATACACCCTACATCACCAGCAGCGTGTTAACTCACCAGCAACGTGTTAACACACCCTACATCACCAGCAACGTGTTAACACACCCTACATCACCAGCAGTGTGTTAACACACCCTACATCACCAGCAACGTGTTAACACACCCTACATCACCAGCAGTGTGTTAACACACCCTACATCACCAGCAGTGTGTTAACACACCCTACATCACCAGCAGTGTGTTAACACACCCTACATCACCAGCAGCGTGGTAACTCACCAGCAACGTGTTAACACACCCCACATCACTAGCAATGTGTTAACACACCCTACATCACCAGCAGTGTGTTAACACACCCTACATCACCAGCAGCGTGTTAACACACCCTACATCACGCAGGGATAAAGAGTGAACACGCAGGGATAGAGAGTGAACACGCAGGGATAGAGAGTGAACACGCAGGGATAGAGAGTGAACACGCAGGGATAGAGAGTGAACACGCAGGGATAGAGATTGAACACGCAGGGATAGAGAGTGAACACGCAGGGATAGAGAGTGAACACGCAGGGATAGAGAGTGAACACGCAGGGATAGAGATTGAACACGCAGGGATAGAGAGTGAACACGCAGGGATAGAGAGTGAACACGCAGGGATAGAGAGTCAACACGCAGGGATAGAGAGTGAACACGCAGGGATAGAGAGTGAACACGCAGGGATAGAGATTGAACACGCAGGGATAGAGAGTGAACACGCAGGGATAGAGATTGAACACGCAGGGATAGAGAGTGAACACGCAGGGATAGAGAGTGAACACGCAGGGATAGAGAGTGATCACGCAGGGATAGAGAGTGAACACGCAGGGATAGAGAGTGAACACGCAGGGATAGAGATTGAACACGCAGGGATAGAGAGTGAACACGCAGGGATAGAGAGTGAACACGCAGGGATAGAGATTGAACACGCAGGGATATAGAGTGAACACGCAGGGATAGAGAGTGAACACGCAGGGATAGAGAGTGAACACGCAGGGATAGAGAGTGTTAATGTTTGTTTTCTCTATGTGTGTGTTTTGGGGAGACACAGAGTTGGTATGTGTGTGAGAGTCTCTGTGTAAATGAGTGTCAGCCATGTGTGTGTGTGTGTGTGTGTGTGTGTGTGTGTGTGTGTGTGTGTGTGTGTGTGTGTGTGTGTGTGTGTGTGTGTGTGTGTGTGTGTGTGTGTGTGTGTGTGTGTGTGTGTGTGTGTGTGTGTGTGTGTGTGTGTGTGTGTGTGTGTGTGTGTGTGTGTGCAAGCTCAAGAGTGTGCATAGGGCTAGATAGAGGTCATTGACAGTGACAGGGACACAGAGGAAGTTCCTCATGGTAATCCAATGCAAAAAAACAAGTGAAATAGCTGTTTTCACATGTTGAGCTGGAGTTTCCTAACTCTCAATTTTGGAATTGCATTTTCACCTTTTTTCTATGTGACATTTTCTGCTGTCTCTCTTCTCTCTCTTCTGTCCTCCACATCCATCTGTTCTCTCTCTTCTCTCTCCTCCACACCCCTCTCTTCTCTTCTCTCTCTTCTCTCCTCCACATCCCTCTCTTCTCTTCTCTCTTCTCTACGCCACATCCCTCTCTTCTCTTCTCTCTTTCTCTCCTCCACACCCATCTCTTATCTTCTCTCTCTTCTCTCCTCCACACCCCTCTCTTCTCTTCTCTCTCTTCTCTCCTCCACACCCCTCTCTTCTCTTCTCTCTCTTCTCTCCTCCACACCCCTCTCTCCTCTCGTCTCTTCTCTCTCCTCCACACCCCTCTCTTCTCTTCTCTCTCTTCTCTCCTCCACACCCCTCTCTTCTCTTCTCTCTCTTCTCTCCTCCACACCCCTCTCTTCTCTTCTCTCTCTTCTCTCCTCCACACCCCTCTCTTCTCTTCTCTCCTCCACACCCCTCTCTTCTCTTCTCTCGCTTCTCTCCTCCACACCCCTCTCTTCTCTTCTCTCTCTTCTCTCCTCCACACCCCTCTCTTCTCTTCTCTCTCTTCTCTCCTCCACATCCCTCTCTTCTCTCTCTTCTCTCCTCCACACCCCTCTCTTGTCTTCTCTCCTCCACACCCCTCTATTCTCTTCTCTCTCTTCTCTCCTCCACACCCCTCTATTCTCTTCTCTCTCTTCTCTCCTCCACACCCCTCTCTTCTCTTCTCTCGCTTCTCTCCTCCACACCCCTCTCTTCTCTTCTCTCTCTTCTCTCCTCCACACCCCTCTATTCTCTTCTCTCTCTTCTCTCCTCCACACCCCTCTATTCTCTTCTCTCTCTTCTCTCCTCCACACCCCTCTCTTCTCTTCTCTCTTCTCTCCTCCCACCCCTCTCTTCTCTTCTCTCTCTTCTCTCCTCCACACCCCTCTCTCCTCTTGTCTCTTCTCTCTCCTCCACACCCCTCTCTTCTCTTCTCTCTCTTCTCTCCTCCACACCCCTCTCTTCTCTTCTCTCTCTTCTCTCCTCCACACCCCTCTCTTCTCTTCTCTCTCTTCTCTCCTCCACACCCCTCTCTTCTCTTCTCTCTCTTCTCTCCTCCACACCCCTCTCTTCTCTTCTCTCCTCCACACCCCTCTCTTCTCTTCTCTCTCTTCTCTCCTCCACACCCCTCTCTTCTCTCGTCTCTTCTCTCTCCTCCACACCCCTCTCTTCTCTTCTCTCTCTTCTCTCCTCCACATCCCTCGCTTCTCTCCTCTCTTCTCTCTCCTCCACATCCCTCTCTTCTCGCTCTCCCTCTCCACACCTCTCTTCCAAATCACACAAATCACAAACATTTAACACTTGGCCTACTTCTCTTCTGACCCATGTGTGTGTCCATGGCCTGCTCCACCCCTCAATATTGCTTCTCTTCTCCCCTCTCATTCTTTCACCCTTCCTTGTTTCTGCTCCCTTGCTCCCCCACATTTCTTCTACCTCCTTCACCTTTCCCCGCTCTGTCCATCTCCTCCTTTCCCAGATACTAATTTCTCTCCCGTCTCCTCTACTCACATTTATTTGAAATCTATGACAGATACACAAAGAAACATATCAACATCATCTATGAGGCATCCTTCCCTCTCTACTGCACGCACACCAACACAGGGAAAGGCCTACACATCATTTTAAAGGTTCCTCACATACTGTGTTACTGGCACAAGCACTGATTACAGGGGGTGGGGGTTTGCTGACGATAGAGAGTATATCTGTCTCGCTGTGTCTCTCTCTCTCTGTGTGTGTGTGTGTGTGTGTGTGTGTGTGTGTGTGTGTGTGTGTGTGTGTGTGTGTGTGTGTGTGTGTGTGTGTGTGTGTGTGTGTGTGTGTGTGTGTGGTGTGGGGAAACTTTAGTCACTCCACTGAGACATAATGCCACATGTCAGAAAGACCAAAGAATACTCCCTCATCAAGTCCCTTTGTCAATGAACGCACTCATCTGTGAAAAGACACACACATTGCCAGAGCACTGCCAGCCATCACAACCTCTCAATGTCTCCCTATCCTATACTACTGCCTGGAGGCTCTGCATGACATGGGCTAACCACTCAATTCCCTATATAGTGCATTCCTTTGGACCCCGGTGGGCCCTCTGGATAAGAGTGTCTGCTAAATGACTTAAATGTAAATGTAAATGTATAGAAATACCTACTGTTCATCAGTTCAAATCTACTTCCTGCTCTTCTAATATGTCTGTCTGTCTGTCTGTCTGTGGCACTCTTGACCTGCCTTATCCAGCACATAGCGTTCTGAGAAACATATGTTTCTTTGGTGGGAATTATCGGTACTTCAACATAATGTTTCCTACAGGTTTCTATTTAAAGTCATCTTCTCAACTTCTGCAAAGAGGGCCTCAACATGGAAGTCACACATATGCCCAGGTAGTGAGCGGGCAAACAGGCCCAACCCCCACTCTCACACTCGCCCAAGCCAATGGCAAGTACCAGATGCTCAGCAGGCTCTGCTCACACTTACTGGCCTGAGGCCAAACCACGACCAACAACATTGGACACTTTATGGAACAAAAAGCCTTCACTTTATCATCCTGGAATATCCAAGGCCTGAGGTCATCTGCCTTTGGCCTAAAGAGCAGAAACCCAGACTTCACCAAAGAAATCAGTAATACAGACATTGTCATCCTGCAAGAAACCTGGTATAGAGGATACGGACCCACTGGTTGCCCTCTAGGTTACAGAGAGCCAAACTACCAGGTGTGAAACAGGGAAGGGACTCAGGGGGTATGCTAATTTGGTATAGAGCAGACCTAACTCACTCCATTAAACTAATGAAAACAGGAACATTTTACATTTGGCTAGAAATTCAAAAGGAAATGATCTTAACAGAGAAAAATGTCCTCCTGTGTGCTACCTATATCCCCCCACTAGAATCCCAATACTTTCATGAAGACAGCTTCTCCATCCTGGAGGGGGAAATCAATCATTTCCAGGCCCAGGGACATGTACTAGTCTGTGGCGACCTAAATGCCAGAACCAGACAAGAACCTGACACCCTCAGCACACAGGGGGACAAACGCCTGCCTGCAGGTGACAACATTCCCTCCCACATATGGCCCCCTAGGCACAACTATGACAACATAACCAACAAAAACGGGTCACAACTCCTGCAGCTCTGTCGCACGCTGGGTATGTACATAGTCAATGGTAGGCTTCGAGGGGACTCCTATGGTAGGTACACCTATAGCTCATCTCTTGGCAGTAGTACTGTAGACTACTTTATCACTGACCTCAACCCAGAGTCTCTCAGAGCGTTCACAGTCAGCCCACTGACACCCCTATCAGACCACAGCAAAATCACAGTCTACTTGAACAGAGCAATACTCAATCATGAGACATCAAAGCCAAAGGAACTGAGTAACATTAAGAAATGCTATAGATGGAAGGAATACAGTTCGGAAACCTACCAAAAGACAATTAGACAACAACAAATTCAATCCCTTTTAGACAATTTCCTGGGTAAAACGTTCCACTGTAATAGTGAAGGTGTAAACTTGGCAGTAGAAAATCTTAACAGTATATTTGACCTTAGCTTCCCTATCAAATCTAAAAATCTCAAATAGAAAACCGAAGAAAATGAACAACGATGACAAATGTGTCAGGGTTTTCCTGTGGTGAAGTAGAGGAGGACCAAAACGCAGCGTGGTTATATTGACTCATGTTTAATCAAAACGGATAAACATGAACACTACAAAACAATGACCGTGGAAAACCAAAAACAGCCCTATCTGGTGCAAAACACAGACCCAGGAACAATCACCCACAAAACCCAACACAAAACAGGCTACCTAAATATGGTTCCCAATCAGAGACAATGACTAACACCTGCCTCTGATTGAGAACCATATCAGGCCAAACATAGAAATAGACAAACCAGACACACAACATAGAATGCCCACCCAGCTCACGTCCAACACTAAAACAAGGAAAACACATACGAACGATGGACAGAACGTGACAAAATGGTTTGATGAAGAATGCAAAAATCTAAGAAAGAAATTGAGAAACCTGTCCAACCAAAAACATAGAGACCCGGAAAACCTGAGTCTACGCCTTCACTATAGTGAATCACTAAAACAATACATAAATACACTACGGAAAAAGAAGTAACAGCATGTCAGAAATCAGCTCAATGTAATTGAAGAACCCATAGACTCTAACCACTACTGGGAAAATTGGAAAACACTAAGGACCACGCCAGGACCACAAATACAAATTCCATCTAGACACTGTTGCCCTAGAGCACACAAAAAACGATACATACCTTGGCCTAAACATCAGCACCACAGGTAACTTCCACAAAGCTGTGAACGGTCTGAGAGACAAGGCAAGAAGGGCATTCTATGCCATCAAAAGGAACATAAAATTCAACATACCGATTAGGATCTGGTTAAAAATACTTGAATCAGTCATAGAGCCCATTGCCCTTTATGGTTGTGAGGTCTGGGATCCGTTCACCAACCAAGACTTCACAAAATGGGGCAAACACCAAATTGAGACTCTGCAAAAATATCCTCCATGTACAACGTAGAACACCAAATAATGCAGAGCAGAATTAGGCCGATACCTACTAATGATCAAAATCCAGAAAAGAGACGTTAAATTCTACAACCACCTAAAAGGAAGCGATTCTCAAACCTTCCATAACAAAGCCATCACCTACAGAGAGATGAACCTGGAGAAGAGTCCCCTAAGCAAGCTGGTCCTGGGGCTCTGTTCACAAACACAAACAAACCCCACAGAGCCCCAGGACAGCAGCACAATTAGACCCAATCAAATCATGAGAAAACAAAAAGATAATTACTTGACACCTTGGAAAGAATTAACAAAAAAACAGAGCAAACTAGAATGCTATTTGGCCCTAAACAGACAATACACAGTGGCAGAATACCTGACCACTGTGACTGACCCAAACTTAAGGAAAGCTTTGACTATGTACAGACTCAGTGAGCATAGCCTTGCTATTGAGAAAGGCTGCCGTAGGCAGACATGGCTCTCAAGAGAAGACAGGCTATATGCTCACTGCCCACAAAATTAGTTGGAAACTGAGCTGCACTTCCTAACCTCCTGCCCAATGTATGACCATATTAGAGAGACATATTTTTGATAAACTCCCATATCTACTGAGTGAAATTCCACAGTGTGCCATCACAGCAGCAAGATTTGAGACCTGTTGCCACAAGAAAAGGGCAACCAGTGAAGAACAAACACCATTGTAAATACAACCCATATTTATGCTTATTTATTTTCCCTCGTGTACTTTAAACATTTTAAAATTTTTACAACACTGTGTATATATATAATATGACATTTGTAATGTCTTTATTGTTTTGAAACTTCTGTATGTGTAATGTTTATCATGTTAATTTTGTATTGTTTATTTCACTTTTGTATATTATCTACCTCACTTGCTTTGGCAATGTTAACACATGTTTCCCATGCCAATGAAGCCCCTTGAATTGAATTGAATTGAATTGAGGGGGAAGAGCTAGACAGAGTGGGAGAGAGGGCGAAGAGATAGAGAGAATGAGAGAGAGAGATAGAGGAAGACAAAGACAGGGTGGGAGAGAGGGGGAGAGATAGAGAAGAGAGAGAGAGGGGGAGATGGGGGGGAGAGATAGAGAAGGAGAGAAGGAGAGAGGAAGAGAGAGAGAGGTGGGAAGAGAGAGACAGAGCTGGAGAGAGGAAGAGACAGATGATAGGAAAGAGGGGGGAGAGATAGAGAAGGAGAGAGGGAGAGAGAGGGAGTTATGTAAGTAAGTCCTAGACAGTACTGGGGATAGAGGACTAAGGACAAGAGTGCAACTCCTCTGTCTGCAAAGTGACACTCCCAAAGGGCCTGACAAGGGACTGTAACATCACATCAGCATTAAGCAGAGAACAGAACATTCTCTCACACACACACACACACACACACACACACACACACACACACACACACACACACACACACACACACACACACACACACACACACACACACACACACACACACACACACACACACACACACACACACACACACACACACACACACACACACACACACACACACACTGGTTCATGTCTCCAGTCTTTCTACATTAGGTTACAGGGGGGAAGTCATGTCTGGTGTTGCCTGGTGTTGCTGATGCACTCAGTGTTCTAATAGAGGAGAGTGTTACACACTCCTTACACACACTCACACACGCATACACACACACATTCCTTACACATACCCTGTTGATATACTCTCTGTTATCAGTTTGACAAGATTCAACACTCTCTCTGTTTCTCCCTCTGCTGTTCCTCTCTCTATATATATCTCTCAATCTCATTGCCTGTAGCCTCATGCCAAATATTAAAAACGTTGTATCTGTTTTACCGCCCTCTCACTCTCTAACAAGGTTCTAACAGTATTGTAACTGTTCTAACAGTGTTCTAAAAGACTTCAAACAGAGTTCTAACAGTGGTCTAACAGAGTTCTAACAGTGGTCTAACAGAGTTCTAACATAGTTCTAACAGTGTTCACACAGAGTTCTAACAGTGTTCAAACAGAGTTCTAACAGTGTTCAAACAGAGTTCTAACAGTGTTCTAACAGTGTTCTAACATAGTTCTAACAGTGTTCACACAGAGTTCTAACAGTGTTCAAACAGAGTTCTAACAGTGTTCTAACTGTTCTAACAGTGTTCTAACAGAGTTCTAACAGTGTTCTATCTGTGTTCTAACTGGTTTAACAGAGTTCTAACTGTACTAACAGTGTTCTAACAGTGTTCTAACTGTTCTAACAGTGTTCTAACAGTGTTCTAACTGTTCTAATGGTCTCCCTTCTTTTTCTAAGCACAGTGTCCCTTTGAAAGGCCTTGGGGGCATAGTGGAGAATGTGTGTGTGTGTGTGTGATTGTGTGTGTGTGTGATTGTGTGTATGTGTGACTGATTGACGAGGCTGCATGACCCGATAATGTGTTTAAACACCAACCCTGAGCCAGAGACCTGGGTTGTGTCCCAAATGGCACCCTATTTCCTACATAGTGCACTATATACCACTATAGGGAATAGCGTGCCATTTGGGGAGCATCCCTGGACTGGTATGAATTATATACCTAACAACAGAGGAGAAAATGTGCGCTCGGGTAACACACGCCAACACACACAACAACAACAAAAAACAGTTGTGTTATCCCCACAGCCATAAGCTGGTTGCTGCTGTAGTCATGGCAACAGGGCTGTGATCGTTTGAAGTGTGTGTGCGTGTGAGAGAGAATGTGGGAATACGATATGAAGCTCTGTGGATGAATGTGTGTGTGTGTGTGTGTGTGTGTGTGTGTGTGTGTGTGTGTGTGTGTGTGTGTGTGTGTGTGTGTGTGTGTGTGTGTGTGTGTGTGTGTGTGTGTGTGTGTGTGTGTGTGTGTGTGTGTGTGTGTGTGTGTGTGTGTGTGTGTGTGTGTGTGTGTGTGTGAGAGAGTGAGAGAGAGAGAGAGAGTGTGAGAGAGAGAGAGAGAGAGAGAGAGAGAGAGAGAGAGAGAGAGAGAGAGAGAGAGAGAGAGAGAGAGAGAGAGAACCTGGGAATATGGTATAAGGGTTGTTAAAGATCCTCAGCAGCTCAGGGTATGAGGAGAGGTGGGCCAGCAGACGCAGCTCCACCTGGCAGAAATCTGACACACACACCGCCATCAACATCATCATCACCACTGTAATGGCATAATGTCATTAACAGAAAGGTGAGAGACAGAAAGAGAGAGAGAGAGTGAGTGAGTGAGTGGAGTGAGTGAGTGAGTGAGTGAGTGAGTGAGTGAGTGAGTGAGTGAGTGACAGAGTGAGTGACAGAGTGAGTGACAGAGTGAGTGACAGAGTGAGTGACAGAGAGAGAGAGAGAGAGAGAGAGAGAGAGAGAGAGAGAGAGAGAGAGAGAGAGAGATGTTTTGTCATTGATTATCATGCCTTGTCCCTGTTCTTCTCCTTCTATTCGTTTCCCTCTGCTGGTCTTATTAGGTTCTTTCCCTCTTTCTATCCCTCTCTCTCCCCCTCCCTCTCTCACTCTCCCGCTCTCTCTTCTCTCTATCGTTCCGTTCCTGCTCCCAGCTGTTCCTATTCCCCTAATCAATCATTTAGTCTTCCCACACCTGTTCCCGATCCTTTTCCCTGATTAGAGTCCCTATTTCTCTCCTTGTTATTCGTTTCTGCCCTGTCGGTTCCTTGTCAAGAATTCACCGTGCTGTGTTTGTGTATCGCCCTGTCGTGTCGTGTTTTCCTCAGATGCTGCGTGGTGAGCAGGTGTCTGAGTCTGTTTGGTTCAAGTGCCTTCCCTAGGCAACCTGCTGTTCACCTGCTGTTCAAGATCGAGTCTCCAGTTTGTCCTCGTCTTTTCGAGTGAAAGTTGTGTTTTTTTGATTGTATTTACTTTACTGGATTAAAGACTCTGTTTTCGCCAAGTCGCTTTTGGGTCCTCTTTCACCTGCATGACAGAGAGAGAGAGAGAGAGAGAGAGAGAGAGAGAGTGCTCATTGCCCACAAAATGAGGTGGAAACTGAGCTGCACTTCCTAACCTCCTGCCCAATGTATGACCATATTAGAGAGACATATTTCCCCCAGATTACGCAGATCCACAAAGAATTCGAAAACAAATCCAATTTTGAAAAACTCCCATATCTACTGGGTGAAATTCCACAGTGTTCCATCACAGCAGCAAGATTTGTGACCCGTTGCCACGAGAAAAGGGCAACCAGTGAAGAACAAACACCATTGTAAATACAACCCATATTTATGCTTATTTATTTTATCTTGTGTCCTTTAACTATTTGTACATTGTATATATATGTATATATATATATATAATATGACATTTGTAATGTCTTTACTGTTTTGAAACTTCTGTATGTGTAATGTTTACTGTTCATTTTTGTTGTTTTTCACTTTATATATTCACTTTTATGTTGTCTACCTCACTTGCTTTGACAATGTTAACACATGTTTCCCATGCCAATAAAGCCCTTGAATTGAATTGAATTGAGAGAGAGAGAGAGAGAGAGTGGACAGAAACTAAGCAAACAAGAATGCTATTTGGCCCTAAACAGAGAGTACACAGTGGCAGAATACCTGACCTCTGTGACTGACCCAAAATTAAGGAAATCTTTGACTATGCACAGACATAGTGAGCATAGTCTTGCTATTGAGAGAGGTAGACCTGGCTATCAAGAGAAGACAGGCTCTGTGCACACTGCCCACAAAATGAGGTGGAACTCCACTTCCTTTTTTCCAAATGTATGACCTTATTAGAGACACATTTTTCCCTCAGATTACACAGATCCACAAATAATTCAATAACAAATCCAATGTTGCTAAACTCCCATATCTATTGGGTGAAATACCACATTGTAACATTGTTTGTCTGTTGAATGAAGAGAGTCAGACCGAAATGCAGCGTGTAGGTTACTCATGACTTTAATGAAATATATCGCGGTACATGAAATAACTGAATAAATACAAAACAACAAACGGAACGTGAAACCTATTACAGCCTATCTGGTGAACACTACACAGAGACAGTAACAAACACACACAAAATACAAAGCAAACTCAGGCTACCTAAATACGGTTCCCAATCAGAGACAACGATAAGCACCTGACTCCAATTGAGAATCGCCTCAGGCAGCCACGCCTATACAACACCCCTAATTAGCCGCGATCCCAAATACTACAAACCCCAATACGAAAAACAACATATAACAACATATAAGGTGCGGACTCCCGGACGCACCTCAAGAGCATAGGGAGGGTCCGGGTGGGCGTCTGTCCATGGTGGCGGTTTTGGCTCGGGACGTGGACCCCACTCCATTAATGTCCTATTTCCTCCCCTTCGCGTCCTGGGATAATCCACTTTCTCCGCCGACCATGGCCTAATAGTCCTCACCCAGATCCCCACATAACTGAGGAGCAGCTCGTGACAGAGGGGCAGCTCGGGACAGAGGGGCAGCTCAGGACAGAGGGGCAGCTCGGGACAGAGGGGCATCTCAGGACAGAGGGGCATCTCAGGACATAGGGGCAGCCCGGGACAGAGGGGCAGCTCAGGACAGAGGGGCATCTCAGGACAGAGGGGCAGCCCGGGACAGAGGGGCAGCCCGGGACTGAGGGGCAACTGAGGGGCAACCCGGGACAGATGGGCAGCTCGGGACCGAAGCAGCCCGGGACTGAGGGGAAGCCCGGTACTGAAAGGAAGCCCAGTACTGAGAGGAAGCCCAGTACTGAGAGGAAGCTCAGGCAGGTAGTAGGCTCCGGTAAATCCTGGCTGGCTGGTGGAACTGGTTGATTCAGGTTGTCTGGCCGATCTAGGAGATCTTGGCAGACTGGCACTTCTGGCGGATCTTGGCAGACTGGCACTTCTGGCGGATCCTGGCAGACTGGCGACGCTGGGCCGACTGGCGGCGCTGGGCAGACTGGGAGCACTGGCGGAGCTGGGCAGACTGGGAGCACTGGCGGAGCTGGGCAGACTGGGAGCACTGGCCGCGCTGGGCAGACTGGGAGCACTGGGAGACTGGGAGCACTGGCGGCGCTGGGCAGACTGGGAGCACTGGCGGAGCTGGGCAGACTGGAGACTCCGGCAGCGCAGGAGAGGAGAAAGGCTCTGGTTGTGCTAAACAGGCGGGAGACTCCAACAGCGCAGGAGAGGAGAAAAGCGCTGGCTGCGCTGAACAGGCGAGGCGCACTGGAGGCCTGGTGCGTGGTGCTGGAACTGGTGGTACTGGCTCGAGGACACGCACAGGAAGCCTGGTGCGGGGAGCTGCTACCGTAGGACTGGTGTGTAGAGGTGGCTCTGGATAGACCGGACCGTGCAGGCGCACTGGAGCTCTTGAGCACCGAGCCTGCCCAAGCTTACCTGGCTCGATGCCCACTCTAGCCCGGCCAATAGGAAGGGCTGGTATGTGCCGCACCTGGCTCTGCACCCGCACTGGAAACACCGTGCGCTCCATAGCATAACACGGTGCCTGCCCGGTCTCTCTAGCCCAACGGTGAGCACAGGGAGTATGCGCAGGTCTCCTACCTGGCATAACTATTCTCCCTTCTAGCCTCCCCCAAAATTTTTTTGGGCTGCTTTTCCGGCTTCCAACCGCGTCGCCGTGCTGCCTCCTCATACCTGCGCCTCTCCACTTTAGCCGCGTCTATATCATCCTCTTTGACGGCGATATTCTCCCGGCTGCGCCCAGGGTCCTTTTCCGTCTAATTCCTCCTCCCATGTCCAAATCTCCAAGTGGTGCAGCCTCTCCCACTGCAACTGCTCTTCACGATTAACAGGGAGAGTAGGCTCAGGTCTGACTCCTGACTCAGCCACTCTCTCTCTCTGCGCTCTCCCCCGTTACTTTCGGTTTTCGCTCTGCGTCGCCGTGTTTTCCTTTTTGACTCCATTAGCCTGTAGCCCTCTTCGCACTGCTGAAGCGAATCCCAGGCAGGCGCCTGCACTCTCTCTGGGTCGGCCGCCCACCTGTCGATTTCTTCCCACGTCGTATAATCCATGCTTCTGCTGTCCATAACGTCCTCCTTTAGCTCCTGCCAGTTTACACACTGCTCGGTCTGTGAGTGGTGGGTGTTTCTGTAACGTCGTTCGTCTGTTGAATGAAGAGAGTCAGACCGAAATGCAGCGTGTAGGTTACTCATGACTTTAATGAAATATATCGCGGTACATGAAATAACTGAATAAATACAAAACAACAAACGGAACGTGAAACCTATTACAGCCTATCTGGTGAACACTACACAGAGACAGGAACAAACACCCACAAAATACAAAGCGAACTCAGGCTACCTAAATACGGTTCCCATTCAGAGACAACGATAAGCACCTGACTCCAATTGAGAATCGCCTCAGGCAGCCAAGCCTATACAACACCCCTAATTAGCCACGATCCCAAATACTACAAACCCCAATACTAAAAACAACATATAAACCCATGTCACACCCTGGCCTACCCAAACATATAACAAAAACACAAAATACAATGACCAAGGCGTGACACACATTTATTCCATTTTGTACTTTAACTATTAGCACATCCTTATAACACTGTACGTAGCCATAATATGACATTTGAACTGGCTCTATTCCTTTGAAACTTTGAGTGTAATGTTTAGTGTTTGTTGGTTTTTATAGTTTTGTAATGTTTTTTATAGTTTTCTATGTAAACATATATTTCCCATGCCGATAAAGCACTTTTAATTTAATTGAATTGAGAAAGAGAGAGAGAGAGGAGAAAGGGAGGAATGAGAAAGGGAGAAGTGAGAGGGAGAGAGAGAGAGAGAGAGAGAGAGAGAGAGAGAGAGAGAGAGAGAGAGAGAGAGAGAGAGAGAGAGAGAGAGAGAGAGAGAGAAGAGAGAGAGAAGAGAGAGAGAGAGAGAGAGAGAGAGAGAGAGAGAGAGAGAGAGAGAGAGAGAGAGAGAGAGAGAGAGAGAGAGAGAGTTGATGAGTATTATGTGTTCTGGGGATATGATGAGTGAGGGGTAGGACAAGGGATTGCTGATGTTAGCACCTATGAATCACTCTGTAAGCAGGGAGAGAGGAGAGAGAATGGAGGAGAGAGAGAAATAACGATAGAGCCAGTGATGACATGGTGAATAAACAGGGGGAGAAGAAAGGCAGTGATAGAGTACATGTCTGCAAGGCTAGTGTGACACATCTCCTGTACGCAACTGTCTTTATGGATAGATTGAAAAGACATATGGGTAAACAGACTGACAGACAGAGAGGTGGAGAGAGAGAGAGAGAGAGAGAGAGAAAGGAGATGGATGGATGGATGGATGGATGGATGGATGGATGGATGGATGGATGGGAGCAGACAGAGAGCGAGAGAGAGAGGGATGGGAGCAGGCCGACAGAGAGACAGAGGTAGGTTTGGAGAGAGAGAGAGCGTGAGAGAAAGAAAGAGAGCGTGAGAGAAAGAGGGGGTGGGGGAGGGGAACAGATTAATGTTCCTTCCAGCCTTGTCCAGGTGTCAGATGAGAGAGGATGGCTGATGAGTCATCTAGCCAGCCAGCCACTCCTCCTGTGAGACACCTGGTGGCCTGAGTTACATAATATATGCCATTTAGCAGACGCTTTTATCCAAAGCGACTTACAGTCATGTGTGCATACATTCTACGTATGGGTGGTCCCGGGGATCGAACCCACTACCCTGGCGTTACAAGCGCCATGCTCTACCAACTGAGCTACAGAAGGACCACCCTCTCATTAACATCAAGACCCCCCCCCACCCCCTTGAAATCTTTCACATGTACCACTCATCCGAATGACCGCCTTCGATCAGAATGTCGATGGCAGACGCTGCAGTCTCTCTCCACAGTAAAACAAAATCATTAGCTATTAGCCTTTGATGGAGTGGCCACTTGCTGATGTGTTAGTGCCAATCACTCAAGTCTGCCACTTTTTGGGGCAAAATTAGAATTGATATAATCTGAGCACAGTTATATCCCAACTGCAACTTGTCAATATTCCAAAACCCATTCGGAAACAACTTGTGTCCCCACACAAACTGTTTTGTAACAAGACTCCCTATGAAACACTGCCAGAAAGACACACATTATGTTAATAGTGAGAAAGTTGTCAAATAACTGAACCAAAGCACACACGTCGCCACTCGCCAGTGACTTGATAAGCTGATTGTGGTTTGGCTGTCCAATATGCCTGCTAGCTAATATGTGCTAGCTTAATTGATAAACACATAGTTGGAATTTAGCTAGCTAGCAAGTCATTTTAATTTTGGGCACTGATAAACAGCATGTAGCTTGTGCTTTGTTTCCGATAGTTTGACAGCTTGAAGATGATGAAGTTGTAGACATGTTATTGTTTTCAGAAATCAGTCCTAAGCACGTAATCAGACTTTCCTGACTCCATAGAATGACTATATATAGTGCACTGACTAGTTTTTCATGCAATTTTTTTTACTTCTGTGACTAAGATTCTGTGACTAAGACCTCGGCAGAAAAGTCCAAATGAATTACAGATTTCTTGATTTGTCTTTAAATCGGACTATTGCAAGAAAGTGGCTATGGTGAGGCTGCAATAACTCAGGAGGGACCAACAACAGCACCTGCAAGGGTACGATATGCTAACATAACACACCCACATCAAACCACACCCACAAGACAACTCTCCTTTGGCTTCAGCCATAGCCACTAGCGTTTCTTAATGAGCACTCTTCAAAAACGAGACCAAATCAGGTAGTGCAGTTGCCCTTTAAGACCTCGAGGGAAGGCCCCCAAAACAAGTTTAAAGACATATATGCACACACACACGAGGACACACACACACTGCCTGAGTCCCTCCCATCTTGCAAATGTAGACACCAGTGTTGTGTTCGAAACCACCTAAAGCGAGACTGACTCAAAACCAAGACCAGAGCAAATCTAGTCCGAGTCAAGACTGGAGGGTGGGCGAAACCGAGTCAAGACGGAGACCAGAAAAATGCGAGATGATTGTAATTTTATCAAATCAATACCATAAGAGTTCAAACTGTCCAGTATTTCTGTGTTCATGTTTCAGAACAACATATGGATTCATTAGACATTCAGAATAGTGCAAAAATGTGTGCTGAGGTAAAATAGAGCCACTACAAATGATTACTAATTTGGGGTAAGGATTTATAAAACAATTATTACCATAATATAACAACTATTATAATTATAATATTCTTTTCAATGATGTTCTGATTGAATCTTTTTAGGTTTTCAAATCAAATCAAATCAAATTGTATTTGTCACATACACATGCTTAGCAGATGTTAATGTGAGTGTAGCGAAATGCTTGTGCTTCTAGTTCCGACAATGCAGTAATAACCAACGAGTAATCTAACCTAACAATTCCAAAACTACTACCTTATACACACAAGTGTAAAGGGATAAAGAATATATACATAAAGATATATGAATGAGTGATGGTACAGAACGGCATAGGCAAGATGCAGTAGATGGTATCGAGTACAGTATATACATATGAGATGAGTAATGTAGGGTATGTAAACAAAGTGGCATAGTGTAAAGTGGCTAGTGATACATGAATTACATAAAGATGCAGTAGATGATATAGAGTACAGTATATACGTATACATATGAGATAAATAATGTAGGGTATGTAAACATTATATTAAGTAGCATTGTTTAAAGTGTCTAGTGATATATTTTACATCAATTCCCATTATTAAAGTGGCTGGGGTTGAGTGTTGGCAGCAGCAACTCAATGTTAGTGGTGGCTGTTTGACAGTCTGATGGCCTTGAGATAGAAGCTGTTTTTCAGTATCTCAGTCCCAGCTTTGATGCACCTGTACTGACCTCGCCTTCTGGATGATAGCGGGGTGAACAGGCAGTGGCTCAGGTGGTTGTTGTCCTTGATGATCTTTATGGCCTTCCTGTAACATCGGGTGGTGTAGGTGTCCTGGAGGGCAGGTAGTTTGCCCCCGGTGATGTGTTGTGCAGACCTCACTACCCGCTGGAGAGCCTTGCGGTTGTGGGCGGAGCAGTTGCCGTACCAGGCGGTGATACAGCCCGCCAGGATGCTCTCGATTGTGCATCTGTAGAAGTTTGTGAGTGCTTTTGGTGACAAGTCGAATTTCTTCAGCCTCCTGAGGTTGAAGAGACGCTGCTGCGCCTTCTTCACGATGCTGTCTGTGTGAGTGGACCAATTCAGTTTGTCTGTGATGTGTATGCCGAGGAACTTAAAACTTACTACCCTCTCCACCACTGTTCCATCGATGTGGATAGGGGGGTGTTCCCTCTGCTGTTTCCTGAAGTCCACAATCATCTCCTTAGTTTTGTTGATGTTGAGTGTGAGGTTATTTTCCTGACACCACACTCCGAGGGCCCTCACCTCCTCCCTGTAGGCCGTTGTTGTTGGTAATCAAGCCTACCACTATTGTGTCGTCCGCAAACTTGATGATTGAGTTGGAGGCGTGCATGGCCACGCAGTCGTGGGTGAACAGGGAGTACAGGAGAGGGCTCAGAACGCACCCTTGTGGGGCCCCAGTTTTGAGGATCAGCGGGGTGGAGATGTTGTTGCCTACCCTCACCACCTGGGGGCGGCCCGTCAGGAAGACATGATGACTCCTTGCTTTCCCCAGTCCACCTGGCCGTGCTGCTGCTCCAGTTTCAACTGTTCTGCCTGCGGCTATGGAATCCCGAACTGTTCACCGGACATGCAACCTGTCCCAGACCTGCTGTTTTCAACAATGATCGGCTATGAAAAGCCAACTGACATTTACTCCAGAGGTGCTGACTTGTTGCACCCTCGACAACTACTGTGATTATTATTATTTGACCATGCTGGTCATTTATGAACATTTGAACATCTTGGCCAAGTTCTGTTATAATCTCCACCCGGCACAGCCAGAAGAGGACTGGCCACCCCTCATAGCCTGGTTCCTCTCTAGGTTTCTTCCTAGGTTTTGATCTTTCTAGGGAGTTTTTCCTAGCCACCGTGCTTCTACACGTGCATTGCTTGCTGTTTGGGGTTTTAGGCTGGGTTTCTGTACAGCACTTTGAGATATATTTTGATGTAAGTAGGGCTATACAAATACATTTGATTTGATTTGATTTGCCTTAGCATTTACTAATAAATATCAGAAACCTACCCCAACCAGCTACCGATGTCAGTCTTCTGTGAGCTGCTCCATGCCATTATCAATTGAGAGCTGTACAATCTTGCTGCCTGCAGATGATATTCAACTGAAACTACTTTAGGCTATGTGTACAGCACACATGTGAATACCTGGTTTGCATACCCATTGTTGCCTTAGTTAGCGTTTACTGCCTTGTTGCCTTTAAACCCTAAACCTCAACTACATCTCATAATGAATAATGTGGAAATTGAGTATGTTGATGTGACTTAACTGCTTGGAGTAACCCTGGATTGTAAACTGTCATGGTCAAAACATATTGATACAACAGTAGCTAAGATGGGGAGAAGTCTGTCCATAATACAGCGCTGCTCTTCCTTCTTAACAACACTACCAACAAGGCAGGTCCTACAGGTCCTAGTTTTGTCATACTGTTCAGTAGTGTGGTCAAAGAGGGACTTAGGAAAATTGCAGTTGGCTCAGAACAGGGCAGCACGGCTGGTCCTTAAAAGTTCACGGAGAGCTAACATTAATGACATGTATTTTAATTTCTCATGGCTCAAAGTGGAAGAGAGATTGACTTCATCACTACTTGTTTTTGTAAGAGGTGTTGACAAACTGAATGTCTGAGGTGTCTGTTTAAAATACTTGCACACAGCTCGGACACCCATGCATACCCCACAAGACTGGCCACCAGAGGACTCTTCACAGTCCCCAAGTCCAGAGCAGACTATGGGAGGCACACAGTACTACATAGATCCATGACTGCATGTTCCCAAAGCTCTCTCATCAGTCTGGTAAATCTTCCTGAATGCTGTTATGCCACTCTTTGCAGTTCCACTCTCTACAGTATTTCTATGTCTATCTAAATAGTGTCTGCCCAGTGACGCAAGACTACCAGATGAGCTAAATTACTTCTCTGCTCGCTTCGAGGCAAGCAACACTGAATGCATGAGAGCACCAGCTGTTCTGGACTGTGTATTCATGCTGTCTGTAGCTGATGTGAGTAAGACCTTTAAACAGGTTAATACTCACAAGGCCTCAGGGCCAGATAGACTACCAGGACGCATACTCAGAGCATGTGGTGACCAGCTGGCAAGTGTCTTCACTGACATTTTCAACCTCTCCCTGACCAAGTCTGTAATACCTAATGTTTCAAGTAGATCACCATAGTCCCAAGAACGCTATTGTAACCTGTCTAAATTATTATCACCACATAGCACTCACATCTGTAGCCATGAAATGCTTTGAAAGGCTGGTCATGGCTCTCATCAACACCATGGACCCACTCCAATTCACATACCGCCCCTACAGATCCACGTATGATGCAATCTCTATTGCACTCCACACTGCCCTCTCCCACCTGGACAAGAAGAACACCTATGTGAGAGTGCTGTTCATTGATTACAGCTCATCGTTCAATACCATAGTGCCCTCCAAGCTCATCACTTAGCTAAGGACCCTGGGAATGAAGACCTCCCTCTGCAACTCAATCCTGGACGTCCTGACGGGCCGGCCCCATGTGGTGAGGGTAGGCAATAACACATACTCCACACTGATCCTCAACACTGGGGCCCCTCGGGGGTGCATGCTTAGTCCCCTCCCGTCTTCCCTGTTCACCCACATTTGCATGGCCGCACACGACTCCAACACCATTATGACGTTTGCTGACGATACGATAGTGGTAGGCCTGATCACCGATGACGATGAGAAGGCCTATAGGGAGGAGTACAACAACCTCTCCCTCAACATTGGCATGGGCACCTCAGATCCTCAAAAAGTTCTACAGAAGCACCCACCATTGAGAGCATGTTGACTGGCTGCATCACCGCTTGGTATGGCAACCGCTAGGCACTACAGAGTGCAACACTGTGGCCGAGCTCCCTGCCATTCAGGACTTCTATACCAGGCGGTGTGAGAGGAAGGCCCTAAAAATGAAACAACAAAAAAACGTCAAAGACTCCAGCCACCCAAGTCCTAGACTGTTCTCTCTGCTACCGCATGTCAAGCGGTACCAATGCTACAAGTCTGGAACTAACAGGACTCTGAACAGCTTCTACCCCCGAGCCAGAAGACGGCTAAATAGTTAAATAGTTAAGCAATAGCTACACAAACTATCTGCATTGGCCCTTTTTGCACTAACATTTTTGACTCATCACATGTTGCTGCTACTGTTTATGTCCTGTCCTGTTTCTAAGTCAATCTATTCCTAGTTGCATGTTACATATCTACCTCAATTACTTTGTACCCCTGCACATCGACTCAGTACTGGTACCCTGTCTATGTAGCCACATTATTGTTACTCATTGTGTATTTATTATTACATGTTTTACTTTTCTATTATTTTTCTATTTTCTCTCTCTGCATTGTTGGGAAGTGCCCATAAGTAAGCATTTCACTTTTAGTCTACACTTGTGGTTTACGAAGCACGAGACAAATGACATTTGATTTGATTTGATATCTCAACAGCGGCACACTCTGCTGCCGGAACCCTATCACCCCCTCTCCTCTGATCGTCCACTTAGCCGGCTGCGCCTCCAAAACAACTTAAAACCCAATACAAAATGACGAAACAATCACATTTTGCTCCTGCAACCGAATTATATCGGCTATAAAATGATGACTGCCTGACTGTGTTGGATGAGCTGGGCCTGGCTGGTTCAATATTAACTGGCTGGTATAAAGATAGCTGGTTTAATGTACTTTGTTTCTGATGATGGGCTGTGTGTGTGTGTGTGTGTGTGTGTGTGTGTGTGTGTGTGTGTGTGTGTGTGTGTGTGTGTGTGTGTGTGTGTGTGTGTGTGTGTGTGTGTGTGTGTGTGTGTGTGTGTGTGTGTGTGTGTGTGTGTGTCTGTGTCTATTTGTGTGTCTGTTTGTGTGTGTGGGTGTCTGTGTGTCTGTGTCTGTGTCTGTTTGTGTGTCTGTGTGTCTGTTTGTGTGTGTGTGGGTGTGTGTGGGTGTCTGTTTGTGTGTGTGTGGGTGTCTGTTTGTGTGTCTGTGTGTGTGTCTGTGTCTGTTTGTGTGTCTGTGTGTGTGTGTGTGTGCGTGTGTTTCTAATGATGATAAAGATATCTCCATCAGTTTTTTATGAATCAGATCATATTCATGTGTGTTGATCCTTCTATTGATCCTATTGATCCGTCTATTGATCCTTCTATTGATCCTATTGATCCTTCTATTGATTCTTCTATTGATCATTCTATTTATCCTTCTATTGATCCTTCTATTGATTCTATTGATCCTTCTATTGATTCTATTGATCCTTCTATTGATCTTTCTATTGATCTTTCTAGTGATCTTTCTATTGAACCTATTGATCATTCTATTGATCTTTCTATTGAACCTATTGATCCTTCTATTGTTCCTTCTATTGTTCCTATTGATCCTTCTATTGATTCAATTGATCCTATTGATCCTTCTATTGATTCAATTGATCATATTGATCCTTCTATTGATTCAATTGATCCTATTGATTATTCTATTGTTGCTATTGATCCTTCTATTGTTCCTATTCATATTTATATTGTTCCTATTGATCCTTCTATTGATTAAATTGATCCTATTGATTCTCCCATTGTTCTTATTGATCCTTCTATTGTTCCTATTGATCATTCTATTGTTCCTATTGATCTTTCTATTGTTCCTATTGATCCTTCTGTTGATTAAATTGATCCTATTGATTAGTCTATTGTTCCTATTGATCTTTATATTGTTCCTATTGCTTCTTCTATTGTTCCTATTGATCCTTCTATTGTTCCTATTGATCATTCTATTGTTCCTATTGATCCTTCTGTTGTTCCTATTGATCCTTCTGTTGTTCCTATTGATCCTTCTATTGTTCCTATTGATCATTCTGTTGTTCCTATTGATCCTTCTATTGTTCCTATTGATCCTTCTGTTGTTCCTATTGATCCTTCTGTTGTTCCTATTGATCCTTCTATTGTTCCTATTGATCATTCTGTTGTTCCTATTGATCCTTCTATTGTACCTATTGATCCTTCTATTGTTCCTATTGATCCTTCTGTTGTCCATATTGATCCTTCTATTGTTCCTATTGATCATTCTGTTGTTCCTAATGATCCTTCTATTGTACCTATTGATCCTCCTATTGTTCCTATTGATCCTTCTATTGTACCTATTGATCATTCTGTTGTTCCTAATGATCCTTCTATTGTACCTATTGATCCTCCTATTGTTCCTATTGATCCTCCTATTGTTCCTATTGATCCTTATATGGATCCTTCTCTTGATCCTTCCTCACAGGGTTAACATCAGATGGCTGAAGATAACTCCTAAGGGTCATATTATCTAGACCCACACACACACACACGCACGCACGCACGTACGCACGCACGCACGCACGCACGCACGCACACACACACACACACACACACACACACACACACACACACACACACACACACACACGGTAGGAGACAGGGAAAACAAGAATAAAAACAGACCATTGGATCCCACCTGGGCTAGTTATTAGAGCCCACCAAGAGAGGGGAAAACGATACAGTGCATTAACATCTAAATGCTCTGAGCCTTGGTTCTAAAAGGGGGTTTAAAATAAATATGAAATAAAGGTACATTTCCTGAAGGGAATTTCCTGAAATGGAGTAGAATAAAAAAAAGCATGGAGAATAACTTGTTGACGCAAGTTCACTAATAACGAAAATCAATGATATGGCCCGTGTGACCTTGCCTTACTTCAAGCCAGGAAGGTGCAGAACTTTTTTTTCTTCATTTAAGTAATTTAGCAGATGCTCTCATCCAGAGCCCTCCATTTGGCTAATCTGACCACATCCTCCTGATTCCTGCTTACAAGCTCAAATTAAAGAAGGAAGCACCAGTGACTCAGTCGATAAAAATTATTCCAATGGCATTGACATCATCCCCACAGTGACTGTACGTACATACCCCAACCAGAAGCCATGGATTGCAGGCAACATTCACACTGAGCTAAAGGGTTCTTGAAAGTGGGACTCTAACCCGGAAGCTTATAAGAAATCCGGCTATGCCCTCCGACAAACCATCAAACAGGGAAAGCATCAATACAGGACTAAGATCAAATCATACTACACCGGCTCCGACGCTCGTCGGATGTTGCAGGGCTTGCAAACCATTACAGACTAAAAAGGGAAGCACAGCTGAAAGCTGCTGAGTGACACGAGTCTACCAAACGTACAAAATAACTTCTTTGCTCGCTTTTAGGCAAGTAACACTGAAACGTGCATGAGAGCATCAGCTGTTCCGGACAACTGTGTGATCATGCTCTCCGCAGCCAATGTGGGTAAGACCTTTAAACAGGTTAACATTCACAAGGCCGCAGGGCCAGATGGATTACTAGGACTTGTCCTCTGAGCATGCGCTGACCAACTGGCAAGTGTCTTCAACTGACATTTTCAACCTTTCCCTGTCTGAGTCTTCAATACCAACATGTTACAAGCAGACCACCATAGTCCATGTACCCAAGAACACTAACCCTTTCATGCCTGAGTTCCAAATATCTCTAACGGTCGCCCCAGCGTGAGTTTTTTTATGCACGTGATGTTAGAATGTTCTCTCCATTCCAGAATGTGATTGATACGTAACAGTACATTTTATCCGCGCTGCTCTCAAACTAAAGCACGCAGCCTGTTTATATTTATAGATTGTTTTAACTTCAATTTCAAATGATTTTCAAACAAGTTTTTAATTTTCTAAAAACAGTTTGAATGTAGGTGTGTTCCGCCTCCTCATTCATTCACATAAAAATAGTCATTTTTACTTTTGCGGATAATTACATTTTTGGGACATTTCTGACATGGACAAAATTCCCCAAGCACTTCCCAATTGTTTGTGCAGTTCACGTCTGCAGACATTTGCTCATCTCCCGTCAGAACAGGATCTGCACACGTGTTCACATTTTCTATTCCACATTTCTATTGTAGCGTACTGTATGTATGGAGCATAATATATTTGAGTATATTCTTTATCACCGCAGACACTTGAGGTAACGTTACTCATTTTATAACCTTTATGGTGTTATAGTCAATCGTGCTTATGTAGCCACATTCTTCTATTAGCTCTGTAAAACAATGCTAAATGCGTCAGAGAAGTATTATCTTGTGTTGCATTTTGAAGCTACCGTGGCCTTATGACTCTCAAGTGGTGCAGCGGTCAAAGGCACAGCACATCAGTACTAGAGGTGTCACTACAGGTTCAAATCCAGGCTGCGTTTCCATCAAAGTACTGATTATGATGAGCTAAGCTAAATTCCAGCTGTGTAGTCATGTTTGTTGACCTACAATGCATTCTGGGATTCACGTCTGTTTGACCAAAGATGTTATAACAAAATGAGGTGAGTAAGAGTTCACAAATTTTTTGAGGACTTCCGGAAATTAAAATGGTGGGATGTGAACGACGGTAGATGACACACCCCTTCAACATGCATACTACAAACAGACCAAACTCATCTAGTCTTCTCTTATTATCTTCGGTTTCTGTGAGGAAAAAATGCATGGCTGCGCGCTGAAACTAATCGTCGGATTACTTTCGATTTCTATAAAGTGTTTTACCTAGTTATTTCGATCAATGGTGAGCTCACCCGTGATGTGATTAATTATATATAGTAATTGCCATTAGCTAATTCATATTGTAGTTTACGTCAGCCGAGAGTTAGAAAAAATGACTGCTTGTGTTGGGTCAATCTTTCCTCAGCGCTAGGACAAATGTAGCCTACATTTTTCCGGTTAGGATGATTGTGTTATGCTATATCTTCTTCTGTGAATATCTGAACAATGCATTCAAAAATAAACTGCTGACATTCTGGACATAACTTTGTAAGGACTGTGTTTGTGTAAATAGCTTCTGTCAAAAGTGTGGCCAGCTCAAACTGATTGTTGCGTCATTCGAAACTGCCATTCTAAGCTAGCATTCTAAATGAGTGTTCTAATCACACGGGGTGTGATCGTACGCTTCAGGGACCACTGTAGAACGATCACACCCAGTGTGATGGTACATGTGAAAGGGCTAAGGTAACCTGCCTAAATGACTACCGACCCGTAGCACTCATGTCTGTAGCCATGAAGTGCTTTGAAAGCCTGGTCATGGCTCACATCAACACCATTATCCCAGAAACCCTAGACCCACTCCAATTTGGATAGCGCCCCTACAGATCCACAGATGATGCAATCTATATTGCAGCCCACACTGCCCTTTCACACCTGGACAAAAGGAACACCTACTTGAGAATGCTATTCATTGACTTCAGCTCAGCGTTCATCACCATAGCGCCCTCAAAGCTCATCACTACGTTAAGGACCCTGGGACTCAATACCTCCCTCTGCAACTGGATCCTGGACATCCTGATGGGCCACCCCCAGGATGTAAGGCTAGGTAACAACACATCCACCACGCTGATCCTCAACATGGGGGACCCTCAGGGGTGAGTGCTGAGTCCCCTTCTGTACTCCCTGTTCGCTCATTACAATGATGAGACAGCCTATAGGGAGGTGGTCAGAGATCTGGCCGTGTGGTGCAAGGACAACAACCTATTCCCTCTACGTGATTAAGACAAAGGAGATGATTGTGGACTACAGGAAAAGGAGGACCGAGCACGCCCACATTCTCATCGACGGGGCTGTAGTGGAGTACGTTAAGAGCTTCAAGTTCCTTGGGTCCACATCACCAACAAACTAGCTCTCACTGCTGGTGATTCTCTGATCCACCTCTACGCAGACGACACCATTCTGTATACTTCTGGCCCTTCTTTGGACACTGTGTTAACTAATCTCCAGATGAGCTTCAATGCCATACAACTCTCCTTCCGTGGCCTCCAACTGCTCTAAAATGCAAGTACAACTAAATGCATGCTCTTCAACCGATCGCTGCCCGCACCTGCCCGCCCGTCCAGCATCACTATTCTGGACGGTTCTGACTTAGAATATGTGGACAACTACAAATACCTAGGTGTCTGGTTAGAGTGTAAACTCTCCTTCCAGACTCACATTAAACAACTCCAATCCAAAATTAAATCTAGAATCGGCTTCCTATTTCGCAACAAAGCATCCTTCACTTATGCTGCCAAACATACCTTCGTAAAACTGACTATCCTACCGATCCTCGACTTCGGCGATGTCATTTACAAAATAGCCTCCAACACTCTACTCAACAAATTGGATGTAGTCTATCACAGTGCCATCTGTTTTGTCACCAAAGCCCCATATACTACCCACCACTGCAACCTGTATGATCTTGTTGGCTGGCCCTCACTTCATACTCTTTGCCAAACCCACTGGCTTCAGGTCATCTACAAGTCTCTGCTAGGTAAAGCCCCGCCCTATCTCAGCTCACTGGTTACCATAGCAGCACCCACCCGTAGCACGCACTCCAGCAGGTATATCTCACTGGTCACCCCCAATACCTCCAAGGCAAATTGTAGTGCGTACGGCCCAGTACATCACCGTGGCTAAGCTTCCTGCCATCCAGGACCTCTATACCAGGCGGTGACAGAGGAAGTCCCTAAAAATGATCAAAGACTCCAGCCACCGTAGTCATAGACGGTTCTGTATGCGGTAAGTTGTACCAGAGCGCCAAGACTAGGACCAAGAGGCTTCTAAACAGCTTCTACCCCCAAGCCACAAGACTCCTGAACAACTAATCATTTGGCTACCAGACAATTTGTTACCATCATACAGTGAGCCTGAATAGTGTAATAACAGCACTGTTAAATGTGTTATAACAGCCTTGTCTCTTCTCTATTCTACAGTAAGTAGTGCTGGTGAGATGCCCAGCCAGTCAGCCATTCAGTCAGTCAGTCAGTCAGATAGCCGGCTAGTCAGTTAAGTAATCCAGTCATTCCAGTCAGTCAGTCCAGTCAACCAATCAGCCAACCAGCCAGACAGTCAGTCAGTGCATCATTCAGCCAGTCAGCCAGTCCGCCAGACAGCCAGTCCAGTTAGCCAGTCAGCTAACCAGTCAGTCAGCCAGCAAGTGCAGTGCTTTAATGAACTGGCAGTCCCATAAATACAACATGTGTGAGCAGTTATCAAGAGGACATCTCCTGACTTCAAATTATAATTAAGTTAGTACTATATGCCTTGTTTTGGAAATATCCGATAGACAGAAAAAAAATGAGCAATAGATAGGCAGGGAATAGGCAGGGAAATAGAGAGAGAGGGGAAAGAAGAGAGGTGTAGACCGGTGGGAGAGAAACAAAATAGACAGAGAGAGAGATAGATAGAATCCATTATGTGGTTAGCAGTAAACTAGCGAGGTAAGAAGCTGGGTCATTGGCTGAGGTAATCAGAATCCCATCAGGATTCATTCATCTAACAGCACGTCATTCTCCTTGACAGGAAAAAGAGGAAAACGTCCCCTAATGTTCACCAGTGCAATCAACCTCGCGCACACACACGCACGCACACGCACAGCTATGTCTTACTAACCACAGTGTTTCACCTATAATAAGGACTGATTGGTGATTCTCATACAGAGAGGGGCTAGGTGACTGATGGAAGGAGAGACAGAGGGAGTGGAGAGAGAGAGAGAGAGAGAGAGAGAGACCAGAAGAAAGAATGAGAGAGAGTCGGAAATAACCATAGAACCAGGGTGACGACATGGTGAAAAAACAGGGGGAGAAGAAAGGCAGAGATAGTGTACATGTCTGCAAGACTAGCGTGACACATCTCCTGTATGCAACTGTCTCTATGGATAGATTAACAGTACAGTGAAAGTTGCTAGGCCATGTAAATGCCAGTCAGTACACTTGGATGGGCTGTGGGCTCTTAGGGCTCAGTGTGTGGTGCCATCTGTGGTAAAATTAGGAAGTGTTTACAAGGCGGTCCTTCAGTGTCATATAATTACTGTCATCCAGTTAATTACCTTCATAAACTATCTTTATTAACCATGAGGCTCATCAAGTCTCTGTCTCTCTCTGTCTGTCTGTCTGTCTGTCTGTCTGTCTGTCTGTCTGTCTGTCTGTCTGTCTGTCTGTCTGTCTGTCTGTCTGTCTGTCTGTCTGTCTGTCTGTCTGTCTGTCTGTCTGTCTGTCTGTCTGTCTGTCTGTCTGTCTGTCTGTCTGTCTGTCTGTCTGTCTGTCTGTCTGTCTGTCTGTCTGTCTGTCTGTCTGTCTGTCTGTCTGTCTGTCTGTCTGTCTGTCTGTCTGTCTGTCTGTCTGTCTGTCTGTCTGTCTGTCTGTCTGTCTGTCTGTCTGTCTGTCTGTGCGTGCATGTCTGGGAGGTTCTTTGCAAAGCTTCCATTCTTTATCATCCATCATTTTCTCTGGTCTGTTTGTGTGTGTGCGTGGGAGTGAGGGGTAATTAATTTTGCCTTGAACATATAGAGAGACTGCATAATGCATGGTGATTAAAGAAGGGTGAGAGAGAGAGAGAGAGAGAGAGAGAGAGAGAGAGAGAGAGAGAGAGAGAGAGAGAGAGAGAGAAGAAAGAATGAGAGAGTCGGAAATAACCATAGAGTATGTGTACACGTTTTACTATACTTGTGAGTACCATAACTTAAGTCCTCCCAAGAATAGTAAACCAATAAAAATTCAGAGAAGTGAGGACATTTTCCTGGTCCTCACTGGTAAAAAAGCTATTTAAGGATTAGGGGTTAGGTTTAGGGTTAGAATTAGGGTTAGGTTTAGGGGTAAAGTTTAGGATTAAGGTTAGGGTTATGGATTGTTGAAGGTCCCAAAAAGTCCTCACAAGTACATTAAGACATAGCTGTGTGTGTGTGTGTGTGTGTGTGTGTGTGTGTGTGTGTGTGTGTGTGTGTGTGTGTGTGTGTGTGTGTGTGTGTGTGTGTGTGTGTGTGTGTGTGTGTGTGTGTGTGTGTGTGTGTGTGTGTGTGTGTGTGTGTGTGTGTGTGTGTGTGTGTGTGTGTGTGTGTGTGTGTGTGTGTGTGTGGGGCTGATTAACTGTACCTTGAGCATACTGCTTTTTTAGTTTCCAAGGTAATAAATCCCGAGCTCCAGTCAGTGAGTGTTAAAAGACTCAGCAGGGGGTGACATGTGAAACTGACTGGTCCTACTAGTGGACATCATTGGATCTGAAAAGCTACTACTGTTAACATGAGAGACTGGAGAGAGGGGGATAGATAGAGAGAGAGAGAGAACGAGAGCGAACGAGAGATAGATGAAAAGAGGGAGGGCTGGAGACTTGGCTGGCATCCAGACATAGCTGGCATCCAGACATAGCTGGCATGCAGTGCCCCATGCCACACACAGGTGCGTTACTAATGGAGACGTACGTTGTAGATTCGAGCGTTACTGTTAGACACTCAGACTGTTGGCACGTCCAAATAATCCCTTTTTAGTCTCGAAGCGTGCACTGGTCACTTTAATAATGTTCACATACTGTTGTACAAAAGCCTGTGGTCATACGCACATCCTTGAAAACATAGTTGCTGGGCTAGTAAAGAATACTAGTGTCGTAGTATAGTTTCAATCCCGAAACGGAAAAGTCTTTTGACCTGACGAAGATCCATTTGGGATTGAAACGTTGTCAATAAAGCGGTGAATTGGGAGCTTTAACAGTGTGCAGGCCTTCTTGTTCTATACATGCTGTTTTACCCACTTTATATAGTGTATTCTAGTCATGGCTCATCCTATATAACTACTGCTGTACACACCGTGAAGCATGGAGGAGGAGGTGTGATGGTGTGGGGGTGCTTTGCTGGTGACACTGTCAGTGATTTATTTAGAATTCAAGACACACTTAACCAGCAAAGGGGCAAAGGGGCGGCTACTTAAAATATATTTTTAATCTAAAATATATTTTGATTTGTTAAACCCTTTTTGGGGTTATTACATGATTCCATGTGTGTTATTTCATCGTTTTGATGTCTTCACTGTTATTCTACAATGTAGAGAATAGTAAAAATAAAGAAAACATTTGAATGAATAGGTATGTCCAAACTTTTGACTACAATATATATATATAAAGTAGTCAAAAGTTTAAACATACCTATTCATTCAAAAAGTTTGGCTGTTTTTTTTGGTGTGTGTTTATTGTTTTGTATTGTTAGATATTACTGCACTGAGCTACAAACATACGCATTTTGCTGCACCTGCGATAACATCTGCAAAATATGCATACTTGACCAATAACATTTTATTTGATTTTGTTCACTTCCCTTTGCGGTTTTGAAAGGAAATGACTGGTACATAGAAACTTTTTAAACCGTCCCTAGGAGGGGTGCGTCACTTGAGTGGGTTGAGTCACTGATGTGATCTTCCTGTCTGGGTTGCCCCCCCCCCCTTGGGTTGTGCCGTGGCGGAGATCTTTGTGGGCTATACTCGGCCTTGTCTCAGGATGGTAAGTTGGTGGTTGAAGTTATCCCTCTAGTGATGTGGGGGCTGTGCTTTGGCAAAGTGGGTGGGATTATATCCTTCCTGTTTGGCCCTGTCTGGGGGTGTCCTCGGATGGAGCCACAGTGTCTCCTGACCCCTCCCGTCTCAGCCTCCAGTATTTATGCTGCAGTAGTTTATGTGTCCAGGGGCTAGGGTCAGTTTGTTATATCTGGAGTATTTCTCCTGTCCTATTCGGTGTCCTGTGTGAATTTAAGTGTGCTCTCTCTAATTCTCTCTTTCTCTCTTTCTCTCTTTCTCTCTGTCGGAGGACCTGAGCCCTAGGACCATGCCTCAGGACTACCTGACATGATGACTCCTTGCTGTCCCCAGTCCACCTGGCCGTGCTGCTGCTCCAGTTTCAACTGTTCTGCCTTATTATTATTTGACCATGCTGGTCATTTATGAACATTTGAACATCTTGGCCATGTTATGTTATAATCTCCACCCGGGACAGCCAGGACTGGCCACCCCACATAGCCTGGTTCCTCTCTAGGTTTCTTCCTAGGTTTTGGCCTTTCTAGGGAGTTTTTCCTAGCCACTGTGCTTCTACACCTGCATTGCTCGCTGTTTAGGGTTTTAGGCTGGGTTTCTGTACAGCACTTTGAGATATCAGCTGATGTACGAAGGGCTATATAAATAAATTTGATTTGATTTGATTTGATTTTCTAGCCCATGCCAACGCCAATCAAATGCGTTTATATTTGTGGCGAGTTGTGAACACTTCAGGAGGAAGGAGAGAGTATTGGCATGCACCCCATGTCCATATACTTTCAAAAACCTCATCCTCATCCTGAGAAATGTCTTTGTGAGTATTTTAGGGCCATATAAATTCTGTTTAATGTTTTGCTTAATTACATTTAGTTTATTCCTAAATACTGTTTAGTTTTTCCACATTTCAGATTTTCCCTGTTTTTCATGTTTTCGCTTTCAAAACCACCATTTTTTTAAATAGAAAAACCACCAAATTGGTTGTTATAAGTCCACAACAATGCTTTAACCACATCAGGAGACCACTTTTGATGTCTGGGAAACATGAAAGAGATGTACCCTTTGGGTTGTAGATACCCTTTCATTCAAGAGACATGCTTGGTTAGATGTGTTTCTGTAGCACAGACGTGATTGCAGCGTTTGCTAAATAAATTGAAGCAAATAATCATGATATCATTCTGCCAGATAAGCATGGAATACCTTGTAGTTAACATTTAACTGAGAAAGTTGCATTGCAGATTTGATAAGGCCCTATTTTTCCAGTTGTCTATTGAGTTAGCTGCGCTGACAAATCGACTTCCCCTTGGGGGTTATATTGTAATATAAAAGTAATGTAATTCCTTTGTCTCACAGCCACAGAGTCAGTCTGTGTAGATGCATCCAATTCCCTACTTTTCCAATATGGCCTGTATTTCACATCATAGATAGAACCATACACACACACAGACGTCATAGGGTAATACTGGACCTCTCAGACAGACGGACGGACGGACAGACAGACAGACAGACAGACAGACAGACAGACAGACAGACAGACAGACAGACAGACAGACAGACAGACAGACAGACAGACAGACAGACAGACAGACAGACAGACAGACAGACAGACAGACAGACAGACAGACAGACAGACAGACAGACAGACAGACAGACCCAAACAGCATCCCTGGTGACAGATGAATTACCATAAC
Organism: Oncorhynchus gorbuscha; assembly: GCF_021184085.1. Classification (NCBI taxonomy): domain Eukaryota; kingdom Metazoa; phylum Chordata; class Actinopteri; order Salmoniformes; family Salmonidae; genus Oncorhynchus; species Oncorhynchus gorbuscha. The sequence continues at coordinate 17,619,214 of NC_060193.1, forward strand.
TCTCTATGGTGCTCTAACTCTATGTATCAGAGGGAGAGTGTCGCATTGTAGGGCTGTAGGAGAGATGACATAGAGCTATTTAGGAGTTTGTCAGATAGTGATATCGAGTAGTGTATTAGTCACTGACCCAGGAGAGGGTGTAGGGTGGGGCGTCATGCACACACACACACACGCACGCACGCACACTCACACACACACGCTGGGCCCAGTGGGAAGGTCACCTCTACACTCACACAGACATCTCCCAGCACTTCATCACATCTTCAAAGGAATCTTAATCTCACAGTGAGCTGAATGTATAAAATCTTGTTGAATTGAATTACAAATGAATGTTTGCTTTTGGAAGGCAACACTGTATATTGGATTAATGTATTTTTTATTGATAGGGGGCAGTATTTTGATGTCCGGATGAAAAGCGTTCCCAAAGGAAACTGCCTGTTACTCAGGCCCAGAAGCTATGATATGCATATATGTGGTAGATTTGGATAGGAAACACTCTAAAGTTTCTACAACTGTTACAATGATGTCTGTGAGTATAACAGAACTGATATGGCAGGCGAAACCCAGAGGACAAACCATCCCCCCCAAAATATTTCAGTTTATTACTATTTTCAATTGCTAGTACTAGTACTAGCTAGTACTAATGGCTAGTACAAATTATAAGGCCAAGTCCTCCCGGATTGCAGTTGCTAGGGCTTCCACTAGATGTCAACAGTCTTTAGAAAGAGTTTCAGGCTGGGTTTTGTAAAAATTACCCAGAATTATTATTATTTTTTTCTCCAAGCGCGTGGATGAAAGCGCGTTCTTACTTATTTATCTCTGGTAATGAACATACTCTTCTCCGTCTTAAATTGTATTGTTTATTTGCGTATTAGGATACCTAAGGTTTTATTATAAACGTTGTTTGACTTGTTTGGAAAAGTTTATTAGTAACGTTTGGATTCATTTTTATATGCATTTTGATGGAGGGAAACTAAATGGATTATTGACTGAAGCACGCCAGCTAAACTGAGTTTTTATGGATATAAAGAAGGACATTATTGAACAAAAGGACCATTTGTGATGTAACTGGGACCTCTTGGAGTGCAAACAGAAGAAGATCATCAAAGGTAAGGCATTTGTTTATATCGCTATTTCTGACTTTTGTGTCATACCTGCCTGTTTGAAATATGTTTTTCATGTGTTTGTATGCGTGGCGCTGTCCTCAGATAATCACATGGTTTGCTTTCGCCATAAAGCCTTTTTGAAATCTGACACGGCGGCTGGATTAACAAGAAGTTAAGCTTTATTTTGATGTATTACACTTGTGACTTTATGAAAGTTAAATATTTATAGATATTTAATTTGAATTTGGCACTCTGCAATTTCACTGGATGTTGTCGAGGTGTCCCGCTAGTGGCACGCCTTTCCCAAACAGGTTTTAACTATGTGGAGCAAACTCACAATCCGATTGCAGCTGGTTGCCTTACAATTGAACGTTGAATTAAACTCTGCTCAAAGTGAGCTTAATTTGAACAAGCTTGTTGAGTAGAATTACAAATGTATTTTTGTTCAAAACCACACCAATCATTATCATATTTCCCAGCATGCTCTACTGCAGGTTGATTTTCAGAATTGTTTGTTTCATACCTGTGTTTGTGTGTGTACTTTGATTGGTTGATTTAGAGTCTGGCTTTATTACTAGTCTAAATGGGATGAGGTTATAGCAGTGTGATGTTCACACACTACTAAGGTCATGGATGGACTGTACAGTATAAAGATAATAAATACTGTTCTCTGATCAGTTGTATGGTCTACCTCTGTACTATAACCAGTGTGAACAAAGATACAAAGAGAGAGAGAGAAAGAGAGAGAAAATGAGAGTGGGATATTTGTTTTCAGAAACTTTAAAAAAAATCATAAATACTGTTATCTGATCAGTAAGATGCTTAAACACTATACTAAAACCAGTGTGACCGCATGTAAACCCTGGGAGAAGCTATAGCAACTAAGATGTCTTCGAGACCTGGGTTCAACTACTTTTTTTGGAGCGTCTGCTCCAGCCTGCCTGGAGTGCCAGATGGGTTTGGGACTAATCTAAATGCTCCACTAAACCAGGCAAGCCCAGATAACATATTTGAAATTATTTTTAATAGTATTTGAACCCAAGTGTAATGTCAGATGAGGTTGGGCAGCTAAGATGTCTTCAGGTCTATTGACTTCTCTGAGCCGAGGCAGAGCTTAAAATAGCCTTAGAACAACACTCCTTCATCCCAGCCCACATCCATGTTCTAAGGAATTTGAGCCTTTGAACACACACACACACAAACACACGCACACACCCTACTTCTGCAAAGTTCCAGAGACAAGAGGACAAAAAGCAGAGTAAAGTTAGCTATGCGCACACACAAACAGAGTTGATGGAGAGATTGGGCCGGGCTCAGCGTTTTTCCTGTAATCCCGGTAATCCACACTGCTCCTGCTGCATTCTCTCTCTCCCTCACACACACACACACACACACACACACACACACACACACACACACACACACACACACACACACACACACACACACACACACACACACACACACACACACACACACACACACACACACACACACACACACACACACACTGCACAGCATGCTGCAGGACCAGTCAAACACTGCTGCAGACGGTGTGAGGAGGGGGCGTTACAATAAGGGATACCCACAATGCTGTATTGAACTCAGAATGAACCTGTAGCACTGTACACTTGCAGTAGAAACACACACTCATCCCAGGTGGGCTTGACCATTCTGACTGGGTCCTGACAGACAGAGAGAGAGCAGAACTCAGTACCTACAGCATATCATCTATTATTCACTACAGAGAGAGTGGGGAGGAGAGAGAGAGGGAGGGGGAGGAGAGAGTGGGGAGGAGAGAGAGAGGGAGGAGAGAGAGAGAGGGAGGGGGAGGAGAGAGAGGGGAGAGGGAGGAGCGAGAGAGAGAGGGGGAGGAGAGAGTGGGGAGGAGAGAGAGAGGGAGGAGAGAGAGAGGGAGGGGGAGGAGAGAGAGAGAGAGGGAGGGGGAGCGAGAGAGGGAGGGGAGGAGGGAGAGAGAGAGAGAGAGAGAGAGAGAGAGAGAGAGAGAGAGAGAGAGAGAGAGAGAGAGAGAGAGAGAGAGAGAGAGAGAGAGAGAGAGAGAGAGAGAGAGAGAGAGAGAGAGAGAGAGAGAGAGAGAGAGAGAGAGAGAGAGAGAGAGAGAGAGAGAGAGAGAGAGAGAGAGAGAGAGAGAGAGAGAGAGAGAGAGAGAGAGAGAGAGAGAGAGAGAGAGAGAGAGAGAGAGAGAGGCCAGGGAAGGGAAAGAAATACAGAGATACTGCAGTAGTCGGGTGGGGACAGAGAGCGCTGGACAGACAGACAGACAGACAGACAGACAGACAGACAGACAGACAGACAGACAGACAGACAGACAGACAGACAGACAGACAGACAGAGTAAGGATTCTCGCCGTGTCATGGAAGGTGATTCACAGCGTCAGATCTTTATGCTCAGCTTTCCCATCATGCACTATGTTCTTCTGAGTGCTGCATATATCACGATCAGGTCATAACCTCACACACACGTATACACACACACACACACATACGCAGTGTCGGCTCCAGGCATAAGCGATTTTGGAACTCTTGTTTTATCATTCACTGACAGTCACTCAATTAGCTATGTCAGCTAAAAATAAATGGATTGGTAAATTAGTCTAGACCATTATCTAAACTCGTAGTAATCATGGCCGAACACCGACCGGGCACGCAGGGACCGTACCCAGGGGCCCTGACCTCCAGGGAGCCCCCATTGATTTTGTTTTGCTTTAAAACGGCAAAACTGTTTCTCTGACCCATGGCAAAATTTGTATAATTGCAGGTAATTCACTTTAAATCTGACATTTTTCTCTCTGCCGTCAAGATTGAAATATCTTCGCTTAGGGCCCTCAAAAGGCTAGAGCCGGCCCTGCACATACACACACACAATAACAGAGCGAGAGCTTATGGAGGGAGAGTAGCCAGGGTGACAGAAGGCTCTGCCCTGAAGGTCTCTCTCTCCTGTCCCCTGCTCCTACACAGCATATGCTGAAGCACTGCACCGTGACCACACACACACACACGCAGACACACACACACACACACACAATCCTGCTGCGCAGCAAACAAACACCGCCACATGACAGTGAGAGGGGGAGAGGACGACAGAGTTTGGGACAGACAGTGAGAGGGGGAGAGGACGACAGAGTTTGGGACAGACAGTGAGAGGGGGAGAGGACGACAGAGTTTGGGACAGACAGTGAGAGGGGGAGAGGACGACAGAGTTTGGGACAGACAGTGAGAGGAGAGGGACAAAAAGTAAAAGACAGACAAACTTTGAGAGAGGAGAGGTGAGGAAGAAGGTAGAGAAGGAGGAGTGGAGAAAAGGAGAAGTGTGTCCGTCAGTCCCAGCAGGTCTCTCATTAAGGGTGATGGATGTGGGCGGTGCGTGAGGGCGTGAGTATGTTTGTCTGTGTGTGTGAGATTCAGTCTCCATGACAATTCCCTCACGGTGGGTACAGGAGATGGATGTGTCTGGGCTAAAATAAAGCACCACTGCTGACACACACATGGCCGATCGATACCGCTTTGTCAAACACACAGCTCTACACTGTGCTTGCTGAACCTGCACATTGCTGAGTGCTCCTAGAACAGCTGATCTTGAATCAGTTAAATAAATATTCTTAGGGCTAGACCCCTTTTTTCTCCACTTCCTGCCTGAATGATGTGCCAAAAGTATGGCCCTGAAGGCCCTGAAGCCAGGATATGCATATAATTGGTACATTTGGGAAGAAAACACATTTAAGTTGGTAGAAATGTTAAAATAATGTAGGAGAATATAACACAATAGATATGGTAGGAGAAAATCCAAAGAAAAACCAACCAGAATTTTTTTTTTTTGAGAGACTATCCTCTGACAATGGAAAGTATAAGGGCATTGTGAAAATTAGCTCCCAGGAGGCAATTCCTATGGCTTCAACAGGGTGTCTATGTTCAAGATTTCAGGCTTGTAAGATCAAAAATGAATAAGGAATATCAGTTTTAGTACAGGGACACGTTTGCGCGTGTTATGAAGAAAGGACGCACCTGTTAAAATCGGTTTCCTATTGAAAATACTTATTTCCGTAAGAAATATTATAGTTTGATTACATGTTAGGGTATCTGAGGAGTAAATAGAAACATATTTTGACTTGTTGAAACAAAGTTCAAGGGTACATTTTCAGATTCCTTTCTCTGCATGTTGAACGAGTGGATTTCTAAAATCGATGGCGCCAACTGAACAGACTTTTTGGGATATAAAGAAGGATTTTATCTAACAAAACGACACTACTTGTTATAGCTGGGACCCTTTGGATGACAAATCAGTGGAAGATTTTCAAAAAGTAAGTGAATATTTCATCGCTATTCGTGAATTTATGATATCTGTGCCGGTGGAAGAATATTTTGATGTGGGGCGCCGTCCTCAAACAATTGAATGGCATGCTTTCGCTGTAATGGCTAATGTAAATCGGACATTGCAGTTAGATTAACAAAAATGTAGCTTTCAACCAATATAAAACACTTATATTTACCTATATGTTTAATATCCATAATCTTTATGATTATTTATTTGAATTGTGCGCCCTCTAGTTTCACCGGAAGATGTCCCGCTAGCGGGACGCCTAGCCCTACGAAGTTTTTTTATTTTTAAACTACTCCTCTTTCACATCACACAGATATTCGGGACGGTATCTGGGATATTCGGGACGGTAGCGTTCCACCTTAACAACAGCCAGTGAAAGTGCAGGGCGCCAAATTCAAAACAACATAAATCCCATAATTAAAATTCCTCAAACATACAAGTATTTCACACCATTCTAAAGATAAACTTGTTGTAAATCCAGCCAGTGTCCGATTTCAAAAAGGCTTTATGACGAAAGCACACCAAACAATTATGTTAGGTCAGTACCTAGTCACAGAAAAACACAGTCACAAAAAGCAGAAATAGAGATAAAATTAATCACTAACCTTTGATGATCTTCATCAAATGACACTCACATTTGACTTCATGTTACACAATACACGTATGTTTTGTTCGATAAAATTCATATTTATATTCAAAAATCTCAGTTTACATTGGCGCATTCCGTTCAGTAATGTTTTGCTTCCAAAACATCCAGTGATTTTGCAGAGAGCCGCATTAATTTACAGAAATACTCATAATAAACATTGATAAAAGATACAACTGTTATGCATGGAACTTTAGATAAACTTCACCTTAATGCAACCGCTGTGTCAGATTTAAAAAAGCTTTACCAAAAAAGCACACCATGCAATAATCTGAGTACAGCGCTAAGACAACAAAACAAGCCATACAGTTATCCGCCATGTTGTGGAGTCAACAGAAGTCAATAAATAGCATTATAAATATTCACTTACCTTTGATGGTCTTCATCAGAATGCACTCCCAGGAATCCCAGTTCTACAATAAATGTTTGATTTGTTTGATAAAGTCCATAATTTATGTCCAAATACCTCCTTTTTGTTTGCGCGTTTAGTACACAATCTAAACTCACGACGCACGGGCAAGTCCAGGCGAAAGTTAAGAAGAAAAGTCATATTACAGTTTGTAGAAACATGTCAGACGAAGTATAGAATCAATCTTTAGGATGTTTTTATCATAAATCTTCAATAATGTTTCAACCAGAGAATTCCTTTGTCTGTAGAAATGCAATGGAACAGCGTTAATTCTCACATGAGCGCACGTGATCATTCAGCTCCCATTTCCCGGTCCTTCTCAGTAGAAGCATCAAACAAGGTTCTAAAGACTGTTGACATGTAGTGGAAGCCTTGGGAAGTGCAATATGACCCCATAGACACTATATTCGATAGGCAATGACTTGATCCTGGTTGGATTTTTCCCAGGTTTTTGCCTGCCATATGAGTTCTGTTATACTCACAGACACCATTCAAACTGTTGTAGAAACTTCAGAGTGTTTTCTATCCAAATCTACTAATAGTATGCATATATTAGCAATTGGGCCTGAGTAGCAGGCAGTTTACTCTGCGCACCTTATTCATCCAAGCTACTCAATACTGCCCCCTAGTCCCATAGAAGTTATCTACACCACTCCCTTCTTACGGTGTAGGTTGAAGTTTCCCCTAGACGCTGATCTCAGGGTGAGTTTTACATTTTACCCATTAATGGTTAAGGTTAGGATTGAAGGTGATGAAGCTGATCCTAGATCTATACACTTACTGGACACTTACTGGACAGGTACAGGCAGTGCAGCTGCCCCTTCACCCCTGGTACTTACTTATGTACAATTACAAGTCTAGACGTGTCTGTGTCTGTGAGAGACAACAAACACACACACCACTGTCTGGATGGGGTCCAGGTTATTATCACACACACAGGTGTTCATTATAGCACTCACTGTAGGAGCACAATGAGGCATAGAGAGAGCGAGAGAGAGAGAGGGGGGGGCTGCCCAGGGCCCCAGGAAGACTTGACCCTCACTTTGATTTCATTGCTGTATTTGTCAGTCTGTGTGTGTGTGTGTGTGTGTGTGTGTGTGTGTGTGTGTGTGTGTGTGTGTGTGTGTGTGTGTGTGTGTGTGTGTGTGTGTGTGTGTGTGTGTGTGTGTGTGTGTGTGTGTGTGTGTGTGTGTGTGCGTGCGTGCGTGCATGCGTGTGTGTGTGACTGCGAGATATACTTTTATTCTATACCAGTCAGCCTTGTAATGTGAGCTTCACTCCCACAAGCCTTTAAATCCTCTACAGACACCCTTGAATTGCTTCAAACTGTTTCAAACTTCAAATGTAATACATCTAAAGGCACACAAACAACTATCCCTTCAAAGAGGCTCCTCAAACTGTTATTCTGAAGTTGAGACGGTACGTTGACGTGACAACCACGACACGCCACTGATCTTACTGAGACACCCTGCAGTTCAATGGAACAGCCTCTGACAGACAGACAGATATCTCTGTAGCCCTGAGTGTAATCAGCACAATTTTTCTAACGCCACATCATATCTCAGCTCCTCTTGTCTGATGTTCTGTGTGTGTGTACAGAGCAATTCACGTGTACTACTTGTATGAGCAGTAGACCCGGTGTTTTCCTAGCCAGGTCACATGGTCAGGATTCAGGAAAAACTGTTGTTACTAGGAAAACTTGTTTCGTAAAAACTATTGGTGTAACGGCAGATCAGACGAAGATGCAGCGTGGTAAGTGTCCATGACAATATTTTTATAAATACAAATGAACACTCGAACAAAAAACGATACCGTGAAATCTACACCAACCAAAACAGTACTGTGTGGCGACAAACACACGCACGGAAACAAACACCCACAAACCAACAGTGAAACCCAGGCTACCTAAGTATGATTCTCAATCAGAGACAAGTAACGACACCTGCCTCTGATTGAGAACCATACTAGGCCGAAACAGAAAACAAACATAGAAAAACAAACATAGACTGCCCACCCCAACTCACGCCCTGACCATACTAAATAAAGACAAAACAAAGGAAATAAAGGTCAGAACGTGACAATTGGTAGCTGGGTTATGGCTATGACACAGAAAACTCCTAGACCTATAAATGATGAATACGATGATGTCATGCGATATGTGATACTGCAATTATGTTTATATCAAATTCCATTAGAACATTATAGATAATGTATGAGTCCCAAATGGCACCCTGGTCAAAACCAGTGCACTACATAGGGAATAGGGTGCCATTTGGGATGCAGGCTATCTCTGTTTATTCTCTCTATGCCTTATGGAGAGAATAAATACTGGCAGCAACCAAAACAACATGAATATTTCAATGTTAAACGCCACCTTGGTTAACAGTACTAGCAGGTGTTTTGCCATTGAGAGCTCCAATAGGAGGCTGACAGGACAATAAGGAAACAGAAACATGGACTCATTTCCAAGGATGTCCATTCATAGTCATAGAGGGGAGAGACAATATGAAAAATAAACACACTCTCGCCTGTATGAGTGGCCCATTCAGAATCAATGAGCCCAAATAAAAGAACAGAAAAGGAAATGTTATTTGTCACATGCGCCGAATACCTGGCGCTCTGGTACCGCTTACCGTGCGGTAGAAGAGAGAACAGTCTATGACTTGGGTGGCTGGAGCCTTTGACAATTGTTTAGGGCCTTCCTCTGACATCGCCTGGTATAGAGGTCCTGGATAGGAGGAAGCTTGTTCCCAGTGATGTACTGGGCCGTACATAGTATCCTCAGTAGCGCCTTATGGTCAGATGCCAAGTAGTCGCCTTACCAAGCGGTGATGCAACTAGTCAATATGCTCTCGATGGTGCAGGTGTAGAACTTTTTGAGGATCTGAGCACCCATGCCAAATCTTTTCAGTCTTCTGAGGGGGAATAGGCGTTGTCGTGCCCTCTTCGTGACTGTCTTGGTATGTTTGGACCATGATAGTTTGTTAGTGATATGGACACCAAGGAACTTGAAGCTCTTGACCCACTCCACTACAGCCCTGTTGATGTGAATGAGGGCGTGCTCGGTCCTCCATTTACTCTAGTCCACAATCATCTCCTTGGTCTTGCTCACATTGATGTCCAGGTCTCTGACCCCTTCCCTATAGGCTGTCTCATCGTTGTCGGTGATCAGGCCTACCACCGTTGTACAAACTTAATTATGGTGTTGGAGTTGTGCGTGGCCACGCAGTTGTTGGTGAACTTCCTGGGGCGGATGTTGCCTGTGATACATGGCTTCTGGTTAGGATATGTACGTACAGTCACTGTAGGGACGTCGTCATCGATACACTTATTGATGATGTCGGTGACTGATGTGGTATACTCCTCAATGCCATCGGATGAATCCCGGAACCTATTCCAGTGTGTGCGAGCAAAACAGTCTTATAGCTTAGCATCCACATCATCTGAGCGAGTCACTGGTACTTCCTGCTTGAGTTTTAGCTTGTAAGCAGGAATCAGGAGGATAGAATTATGGTCAGATTTGTACGCGTCTCTGTATGTGGAGTAAAGGTGGTCCAGAGTTTTGTTTTCCTCTGGTTGCACATGTAACATGCTGGTAGAAATGAGGTAAAACAGATTTAGAGCCGCTACTGGGTGAGCATTCTCTTGTTTTCTTATAGCCTTATACAGCTCGTTGAGTGCGGTCTTAGTAGCAGCATCGGTTTGTGGTGGTAAATAGACAGCTACGAGAAATATAGATGAAAGTTCTCTTGGTAAATAGTGTGGTCTACAGCTGGGAAAATCCAGCCAACTGTACATTATCCATGTCTTGTTCAGCCACGACTTGGTGAAACATAAGATATTACAGTTTTTAATGTCCCGTTGGTAGGATAGTCTCAAACGGAACTTGTCCAGTTTATTCTCCAGTGATTCTGTATACTTCTGGCCCTTCTTTGGACACTGTGTTAACTAACCTCCAGACGAGCTTCAATGCCATACAACTCTCCTTCTGTGGCCTCCAACTGCTCTTAAACGCAAATAAAATGTTATGCAGGTGAATGAGGACCCAAAAGCGACTTGGCGAAAACAGAGTTTTTAATCCAGTAAAGTTACTTTACAAACAAAAGGCATAATACTACTCGTAATGACGAGAACAGACTGGAGACTTGATCAAGAACTGCAGGTTGCCTCGGGAAGGCACTTGAACGTAGCAGACTCAGACACCTGCTCACCACGCAGCATCTGAGGGAAACACGACACGACAGGGCAATACATAGACACAGCACGGTGAACAATAGACAAGGATCCGACAGGACAGGAACGGAAAACAAGGGAAGAAATAGGGACTCTAATCAGGGGAAAGATAAGGAACAGGTGTGGGAAGACTAAATGATGATTAGGGGAATAGGAACAGCTGGGAGCAGGAACGGAACGATAGAGAGAGGAGAGAGAGGGGGGGAGAGAGAGGGATAGAAAAAGGGAACGAACCTAATAAGACCAGCAGGGGGAAACGAACAGAAGGGAAAGCATAATGACAAGACAATCTAAGACAAAACATGACAGTACCCCCACTCACCGAGCGCCTCCTGGCGCACTCGAGAGGAATCCTGGCGGCAACGGAGGAAATCATCAATAAGTGAACGGTCCAGCACGTCCCGAGACGGAACCCAACTCCTCTCCTCAGGACCGTAACCCTCCCAATCCACTAAGTATTGGTGACCCCGTCCCTGAGAACGCATGTCCATGATCTTACGTACCTTGTAAATAGGTGCGCTCTCGACAAGGACGGGAGGGGGAGGGAAGACGAACGGGGGTGCGAAGAAAGGGCTTGACACAGGAGACATGGAAGACAGGATGGACGCGACGAAGATGTCGCGGAAGAAGCAGTCGCACAGCGACAGGATTGACGACCTGGGAGACACGGAACGGACCAATGAACCGCGGAGTCAACTTACGAGAAGCTGTCGTAAGAGGAAGGTTGCGAGTGGAAAGCCACACTCTCTGGCCGCAACAATAACTTGGACTCTTAATCCTGCGTTTATTGGCGGCTCTCACAGTCTGTGCCCTGTAACGGCAAAGTGCAGACCTCACCCTCCTCCAGGTGCGCTCACAACGTTGGACAAACGCTTGAGCGGAGGGAACGCTGGACTCGGCAAGCTGGGATGAGAACAGAGGAGGCTGGTAACCCAGACTACTCTGAAACGGAGATAACCCGGTAGCAGACGAAGGAAGCGAGTTGTGAGCGTATTCTGCCCAGGGGAGCTGTTCTGCCCAAGACGCAGGGTTTCTGAAAGAAAGGCTGCGTAGTATGCGACCAATCGTCTGATTGGCCCTCTCTGCTTGACCGTTAGACTGGGGATGAAACCCGGAAGAGAGACTGACGGACGCACCAATCAAACGACAGAACTCCCTCCAAAACTGTGACGTGAATTGCGGGCCTCTGTCTGAAACGGCGTCTAACGGGAGGCCATGAATTCTGAACACATTCTCGATAATGATTTGTGCCGTCTCCTTAGCGGAAGGAAGTTTAGCGAGGGGAATGAAATGTGCCGCCTTAGAGAACCTATCGACAACCGTAAGAATCACAGTCTTCCCCGCAGACAAAGGCAGACCGGTAATGAAGTCTAGGGCGATGTGAGACCATGGTCGAGAAGGAATGGGGAGCGGTCTGAGACGACCGGCAGGAGGAGAGTTACCCGACTTAGTCTCCGCGCAGTCCGAACAAGCAGCCACGAAACGGCGCGTGTCACGCTCCTGAGTCGGCCACCAAAAGCGCTGGCGAATAGACGCAAGAGTGCCTCGAACACCGGGATGACCAGCTAACTTGGCAGAGTGAGCCCACTGAAGAACAGCCAGACGAGTGGAAACAGGAACGAAAAGGAGGTTACTAGGACAAGCGCGCGGCGACGCAGTGTGCGTGAGTGCTTGCTTAACCTGTCTTTCAATTCCCCAGACTGTCAACCCGACAACACGCCCATAAGGAAGAATCCCCTCGGGATCAGTAGAAGCCACAGAAGAACTAAACAGACGGGATAAGGCATCAGGCTTGGTGTTTTTGCTACCCGGACGGTAAGAAATCACAAACTCGAAACGAGCGAAAAACAACGCCCAACGAGCTTGACGGGCATTAAGTCGTTTGGCAGAACGGATGTACTCAAGGTTCTTATGGTCTGTCCAAACGACAAAAGGAACGGTCGCCCCCTCCAACCACTGTCGCCATTCGCCTAGGGCTAAGCGGATGGCGAGCAGTTCACGGTTACCCACATCATAGTTGCGCTCAGATGGCGACAGGCGATGAGAAAAATAAGCGCAAGGATGAACCTTATCGTCAGACTGGAAGCGCTGGGATAGAATGGCTCCCACGCCTACCTCTGAAGCGTCAACCTCGACAATGAATTGTCTAGTGACGTCAGGAGTAACGAGGATAGGAGCGGACGTAAAACGTTCTTTTAGAAGATCAAAAGCTCCCTGGGCGGAACCGGACCACTTAAAACACGTCTTGACAGAAGTAAGAGCTGTGAGAGGGGCAGCAACTTGACCGAAATTACGAATGAAACGCCGATAGAAATTAGCGAAACCTAAAAAGCGCTGCAACTCGACACGTGACCTTGGAACGGGCCAATCACTGACAGCTTGGACCTTAGCGGAATCCATCTGAATGCCTTCAGCGGAAATAACGGAACCGAGAAAAGTAACGGAGGAGACATGAAAAGAGCACTTCTCAGCCTTTACGTAGAGACAATTCTCTAAAAGGCGCTGTAGAACACGTCGAACGTGCTGAACATGAATCTCGAGTGACGGTGAAAAAAAATCAGGATATCGTCAAGATAGACAAAAACAAAGATGTTCAGCATGTCTCTCAGAACATCATTAACTAATGCCTGAAAAACAGCTGGCGCATTGGCGAGACCAAACGGCAGAACCCGGTACTCAAAATGCCCTAACGGAGTGTTAAACGCCGTTTTCCACTCGTCCCCCTCTCTGATGCGCACGAGATGGTAAGCGTTACGAAGGTCCAACTTAGTAAAGCACCTGGCTCCCTGCAGAATCTCGAAGGCTGATGACATAAGGGGAAGCGGATAACGATTCTTAACCGTTATGTCATTCAGCCCTCGATAATCCACGCAGGGGCGCAGAGTACCGTCCTTCTTCTTAACAAAAAAGAACCCCGCCCCGGCCGGAGAGGAAGAAGGCACTATGGTACCGGCGTCAAGAGACACAGATAAATAATCCTCGAGAGCCTTACGTTCGGGAGCCGACAGAGAGTATAGTCTACCCCGAGGAGGAGTGGTCCCCGGAAGGAGATCAATACTACAATCATACGACCGGTGAGGAGGAAGGGAGTTGGCTCGGGACCGACTGAAGACCGTGCGCAGATCATGATATTCCTCCGGCACTCCTGTCAAATCGCCAGGTTCCTCCTGAGAAGTGGGGACAGAAGAAATGGGAGGGATGGCAGACATTAAACACTTCACATGACAAGAAACGTTCCAGGATAGGATAGAATTACTAGACCAATTAATAGAAGGATTATGACATACTAGCCAGGGATGACCCAAAACAACAGGTGTAAAAGGTGAACGAAAAATCAAAAAAGAAATAGTCTCACTGTGGTTACCAGATACTGTGAGAGTTAAAGGTAGTGTCTCAAATCTGATACTGGGAAGATGACTACCATCTAAGGCAAACATGGGCGTAGGCTTGTCTAACTGTCTGAAAGGAATGTCATGTTTCCGAGCCCATGCTTCGTCCATGAAACAACCCTCAGCCCCAGAGTCAATCAAGGCACTGCATGTAGCACCCGAACCGGTCCAGCGTAGATGGACCGACATAGTAGTACAGGATCTAGATGAAGAGACCTGAGTAGTAGCGCTCACCAGTAGCCCTCCGCTTACTGATGAGCTCTGGCCTTTACTGGACATGAATTGACAAAATGTCCATCAAATCCGCAATAGAGGCACAGGCGGTTGGTGATCCTCCGTTCCCTCTCCTTGGTCGAGATGCGAATACCTCCCAGCTGCATGGGCTCAGTCTCTGAGCCAGAGGAGGGAGATGGTTGCGATGCGGAGCAGGGAAACACCGTTGACGCGAGCTCTCTTCCACGAGCTTGGTGACGAAGATCTACCCGTCGTTCTATGCGGATGGCGAGAGCAATCAAAGAGTCCACACTGGAAGGAACCTCCCGAGAGAGAATCTCATCTTTGACCACTGCGTGGAGTCCCTCCAGAAAACGAGCGAGCAGCGCCGGCTCGTTCCAGTCACTAGAGGCAGCAAGAGTGCGAAACTCTATAGAGTAATCCGTTATGGATCGATCACCTTGGCATAGGGAAGCCAGGGCCCTAGAAGCCTCCCTACCAAAAACTGAACGGTCAAAAACCCGAATCATCTCCTCTTTAAAGTTCTGGTAATTGTTAGAACAATCAGCCCTTGCCTCCCAGATAGCTGTGCCCCACTCTCGAGCCCGGCCAGTAAGGAGTGAAATGACGTAAGCAACCCGAGCTCTCTCGCTAGAGTATGTGTTGGGTTGGAGAGAGAACACAATATCACACTGGGTGAGAAAGGAGCGGCACTCCGTGGGCTGCCCGGAGTAGCAAGGTGGGTTATTAACCCTAGGTTCCGGAGGCTCGGCAGGCCAGGAAGTAACAGGTGGCACGAGACGAAGACTCTGGAACTGTCCAGAGAGGTCGGAAACCTGAGCGGCCAGGTTCTCCACGGCATGGCGAGCAGCAGACAATTCCTGCTCGTGTCTGCCGAGCATGGCTCCTTGGATCTCGACGGCAGTGTTACGAGCATCTGTAGTCGCTGGGTCCATTCCTTGGTCGGATCCTTCTGTTATGCAGGTGAATGAGGACCCAAAAGCGACTTGGCGAAAACAGAGTTTTTAATCCAGTAAAGTTACTTTACAAACAAAAGGCATAATACTACTCGTAATGACGAGAACAGACTGGAGACTTGATCAAGAACTGCAGGTTGTCTCGGGAAGGCACTTGAACGTAGCAGACTCAGACACCTGCTCACCACGCAGCATCTGAGGGAAACACGACACGACAGGGCAATACATAGACACAGCACGGTGAACAATAGACAAGGATCCGACAGGACAGGAACGGAAAACAAGGGAAGAAATAGGGACTCTAATCAGGGGAAAAGATAAGGAACAGGTGTGGGAAGACTAAATGATGATTAGGGGAATAGGAACAGCTGGGAGCAGGAACGGAACGATAGAGAGAGGAGAGAGAGGGAGGGGGAGAGAGAGGGATAGAAAAAGGGAACGAACCTAATAAGACCAGCAGGGGGAAACGAACAGAAGGGAAAGCATAATGACAAGACAATCTAAGACAAAACATGACATAAAACTAAATGCATGCTCTTCAACCGATCATTGTCCGCACCTGCCCGTCCATCCAGCATCACTACTCTGGACTGCTCTGACTTAGAATACGTGTATACCTACAAATACCTAGGTGTCTGGCTAGACTGTAAACTCTCCCTCCAAACTCACATTAAGCATCTCCAATCAAAAATGTAATCTAGAATCGGCTTCCTATTTCGCAACAAAGCTTCCTTCACTCATGCTGCCAAACATACCCTCGTAAAACTGACCATCCTACCGATCCTTGACTTCGGCGATGTCCAACACTCTACTCAGCAAACTGGATGTAGTCTATCACAGTGCCATCCGTTTTGTCACCAAAGCCCCATATACTACCCACCACTGCGACCTGTATGCTCTCGTTGGCTGGCCCTCGCTTCATACTCGTCGCCAAACCCACTGGCTACAGGTTATCTACAAGTCTCTGCTAGGTAAAGCCCCGCCCTATCTCAGCTCGCTGGTCACCATAGCAGCACCCACTCGTAGCACACACTCCAGCAGGTATATCTCACTGGTCACCCCCAAAGCCAATTCCCCCTTTAGTCGCCTTTCCTTCCAGTTCTCTGCTGCCACTGACTGGAACGAACTGCAAAAATCACTGAAGCTGGAGATTCCCATCTCCCTCACTAGCTTTAAGAACCAGCTGTCAGAGCAGCTCACCGATCACCGCACCTGTTCATAGCCCATCTGTATATATCCCAGTGTCTACGTTTCAGCAGTTGTAGCCAAGGCTACTACCCAAAGCCATATCAAATATCTTATCTTGGTTGTAAAATAGTGGCTATAGAGCTCAATATGAAGAGTTGAGAAATGAAATGTTAACCTACAAAAAGCTGATCATCTCCTCTTTTGAACATTGACAATAGTAGTTCCAAAGCTGTGTTTTTCCCTTCAATTGTAAATATCAGAACTATCACGGCTCAGGCTAAGACCCAGATGCAGACACAGGAGGCCGATAGTATGAGTCTCAGAGTTTATTACAGTACAGGACATCAGGCAAAGAGTCGTAATCCAAATCAGAGTCAGGAAGGTACAGGACGGCAGGCTGATCAGGGTCAGGACAGGCAGAAAGGTCAGGACTGGGAAGACCAGAAAAAGTGAAAACTAGAGCCTGGGAAACACACTGGTAGGACTTGATGAAGTGGCAACAGACAAACAGAAAATGCAGGAGGTAATGGGAGACACCTGGTGGGATTAAAAAAAAATATATATATATATATATTTTGACTTCTATTTAACTATTCGAGTCAGTTAAGAACAAATTCTTATTGACGATGATGGCCTACCAGACGGCAAAAGGCCTCCTGCAGGGCTGGGATAATAAAAAATAAACAAAACAAAACAAATATATATATAGACCAAAACACACATCAAGACAAGAGAGACAACACGTCACTACATAAAGAGAGACCTAAGACGACAACATAGCAAGAGAGCAACACATGACAACACAGCATGGTAGCAACACAACATGACAACAACATGGCAGCAACACAGCATGGCAGGAGCACAAAACAGGGTACAAACATTATTGGGTACAGACAACAGCACAAAGGGCAAGAAGGTAGAGGCAGCAATACATCACGCCAAGCAGCCACAACTGTCAGTAAGTGTCCATGATTGAGTCTTTGAATGAAGAGATGGAGATAAAACAGTCCAGCTTGAGTGTTCTTTTGCAGCTTGTTCCAGTCACTCGGAGCTTCCCAGGGTTGGAGACAATCACAAGGCAGGAGAAACAGATCATAAGATATTACAGTTTTTTAATGTCCCGTTGGTAGGATAGTCTCAAACGGAACTTGTCCAGTTTATTCTCCAGTGATTCTGTATACTTCTGGCCCTTCTTTGGACACTGTGGACACTGTGGACACAGATCAGAACGCTTTTTTTTACGGAGCGCGGGTGGAGAGGGAGTGAGTGGCTTACTCATCACAGTAGCAGACCGAGTGAAACAGGTACACAGGCAGAGACTTTCATTACAGGAATCATGCAGATTACTGTTTGACGATATCATGGTTTTAGTGGCCAATTTTTTTTAAAGTTTGGAGTGAGATGAACATGTAGTATGTGCAGTTTGCATCGATGTGACCAACTCAAAATGTAAGTCTCACAGCCAACTCAAAGGGTTCACAAAATGGGACTAAATGGTCGCAGTCTGGAGCCTTGTACCTGTCTGTCTGTGTTTCTGCTTGTCTGTCTATCTGTA
Source organism: Oncorhynchus gorbuscha (assembly GCF_021184085.1). Lineage (NCBI taxonomy): Eukaryota > Metazoa > Chordata > Actinopteri > Salmoniformes > Salmonidae > Oncorhynchus > Oncorhynchus gorbuscha. Next base: position 17,637,268 of record NC_060193.1, read on the forward strand.
TGTCTCTATGGATGGATGGCACACTAACCACTAAGCACTATGCTAACGCAGTGCTAGTGAATTAATATGATCATAATATAAGAGCCGGCTCATACAGGGTTGTGCTAATGAGAGACAGGCTAATGCTACAGATATAGGATCCTAATTTGATCACCTTCTTACAGGAGAACTTTCCTGCAATACAGAACATTTTAAACTTGTAATGTAGTTGATGTTTAAAAACAATTCTGAAGTTTGCAATTTCCACTTAAAAATGTCAGACTTGATTTTGTTTTACGATAAAGGTATCAACCCCTGCAAAAATGTCCATGAATTATAATCCACATAATACTTCACATCACCTGTTACCGCAGGGTTATTTTCATGCTGTAGCAAATTGGCTCAAATTAAGATCGTACTGTAGGAGGGTAAACTAGCACCAGGACTCTGAGATATACACCACATGGGTCTACCTTTACTGCTGTGTGTCAGTGTGTGTGTGTGTATGGGCAGTGTGTTTGCGCTGTGCATGTGTGTGAAGGAGAAAAACAGAGTGTGTGTGTGGATGACACTGTTGTAAATCTAAGCAACACGAAGTAGCCTGTGCCGAGGAGCAAATTTCCCTCTTCTTTGATGACTAGATGTACCAGACAGGATCAACTCACAAACACACACACACACACGCACACGCACGCGCACGCACACGCACACGCACACGCACACGCACACACACACACACACACACACACACACACACACACACACACACACACACACACACACACACACACACACAGAGAGAGAATGTAAGACAGCATCTGAGATTCTTCTATTGTATTATTCTATGAAACTCTCTACAGGAGATGAGACTCGTGACAGAGCTGTGGGATGCTTTTTCCTCTGAAGGTGTCACGCCCTTCAGAGGCTGGTGTGACTAGGTGGGCATTCTAGTTTCTTTATTTCTGTTTCCACCTGTCTTGGTGGGAAGTTGACTTTGTTTAGGGCACATAGCCTTTAGCTTCACGGTTTGTTTTGTAGTGTTTATTGTTTTGTTCGGCGTCTTTTCAAATAAAAAGAAAATGTACGCCCACCACGCTGCTCATT